>NC_083481.1:15419523-15689523 GCF_030014155.1 Tachysurus vachellii
ATGGTGGACTCTCTAGAGAGACCTGATTCAGCCAAACATAGCCAGATGTGCTGGCTCGAGAAGGCTCTGAAACACAAACAAGGAGAAGAAAAATGTGTAGAGGAGCTGAAGAAAAACACTTTCATTTTAAAAAGGTTAATGCCTATTTTTGTGCAGAGTTGGTGTCCAGACCCTGTTGCTAACGGCAACCTCCGGCAAACACGATGCACTCTTATTACCTCTTAAACGAGCTGCTCTCCATCACCAAGCATTTCATATACACACACACAATAATGCACATTGAGAGAGACGTGGAATGACAATGATATACATTTAACCCTACAAACAATAATGACCTTTATTTCTATGACAAGATGATATGATTTCTATGACGATATGACTGCACACGATCCTCCGTCAGCAGGAATGCCCGGAGTCTCTCAGGATGCACAAACACCCGGGATTAGTCCTCGCGTATACCTCTTAACACGAACATCTGCGACTGGTCAGGTCTTTCCAACAAGGACATCGATATTCAAAGTAATCATGTGAATGTCAGAAATTAGTTTAAAGCCGCAGCCACACTACCGTTCATCACTGACAGCATTATATATGAAAAAAAGCTGACTGATGCAGCTCCTGAGACTGAAACGAGCCAGGAGATGAACTCCACAGAGGTTGCAAGACGAAAGAAAGAGGCATAGAAACTGGAGAGAGCTAGAAAAAGCAGAGAAACTGGACATACAGGACCGTCTTACCGGCTGGGGGTGTCGACATTTTCCTACATTTACCAGAGACTCTTAATGCCAAAGATAACCAAACTGATTGACAACACTGCTTTTGTATTTGATTGGGCAGAAGAAGTTCGGATGATTACGTTTCTAGAACAATACTGAAAGACCAGCTGATAAAGCTCTCGTCCTGATAAATCTTTATTGTTTCTATACTAACGTCTCACATGGTGATTTTTACATCTGACACTCCGCATAGTCTGGATATAAACAATTTTCAAAATAAGAACTTATATTGTTTATATTGGAAATACTGGAGTTTCTCATATTATAAACGTCAGTTGGAACTCTGTAGATCTTGTATCGTTGCCGAGGCCAAGTCAAGACGTCTTAACGGAAACTACTTCCAAATTAGAAAGTTAATACTTTGGATCAGCGTTTGTCGGAAGAAATGGAAAAAAATAAGGTCCATCAGTTCCATCGAATGTAAAAAGGATCAACAACTTGTAGACTAAATTAAAAGCAGTGAAGGGAATAAATTCTGTCCTTGATGTCCACAGCCAGCATGTTGATGTTGTAGGAGCCAAAAACTAGCCATAAGCGAGATAAATTTAGTTTCCTTTGCAAACATTCTGATACGCTCTTTCCATCAGGATAGTGGAGCTGAGCCGTCGGTTTGTTTCTCGGCTCTCTTGCAAACCGAGACGCATTTTTTTCCAACCCACGAAGAGTGAGAAAGCCAACATCAGCTCAGTTTTTCCATCAGGAAACCTCCTGATCTCAACATTGGAAGACGTTTGAGGGCCGTTGTATTAGTAAAATCAGAATCTTCTCCAAAAACTCTAACGCAAATCCCTCTGTCATTTCCTTCCCTTTCATCTCTGTGCATCTTTCTCAATCTGGTTATTCTCCTCTACACTGAACAAGATTAGCATGCTTATTTAATCTCTCATCTTCTATTCATTATTCTTTTAACAGCTGTAACACTTTCAATGCCTGGAAGCATGCAAGCTGAAGCTTGAACAGCGTTTTGTGCCAGACAGGAATTTATGAAACTCAAATGAAACAAGCAAATGACAAAGACACAAAGGCATTCTGTTTTTTGCATTTCTGAATTCTTATCTGATCGGATCTGGTTGCTGAAGCACACGATCATAGGCAAGTAATTCAGTAAACAAAAACAAAAAAAAGGGTGTATGGTCACTTCTTCCAAATCACAAATCACCTAGACAAAAACAACGCTCATAGAAGCCATGGACAAGAAACACATGGTTCGTTGCAAAAATAGCAATCGACCTGAGATCAATTCACCAAGACATCCAAGAAACTCCCCCTCATCCACACTATGTGCCTGCCGAAGAGCCTCCGCTGCTCCTCCTCCACTTCCTCCAAGTTTCCTGCCCAGAAAAACTTCCACCACATTCAAGTTTTAGCCCCTCGAACTCCCCCAACTCCGCCCCAGCTTCTCAAATGCCACCAGCCCTCAGCCTTTGGCTTACTAAATTCCCTCTATTTTTATTCACGCCTCTCCCGGTATATACCAGACTCTGTATATATCCCAGCACCCCCTTTCACAACCACAGAGCTGAGCAGCATTATCCACTCCCCCCTCCGCCTATATGACCTCCATAAAGAACAATCATTCAGAACGCACTTCCTAGACATGCGTACACTCAGTAACATCTCAGTCCAGGTAATTCACCTCACGCCTTCATAAATGTGATTTATTCCATTCTTCAAATGTATTTAACAGCTGTATGCCTGCTGACCTGGGACCAGTTAATAGGAGGCAGTATTACGGAGGCATTCCAGATTCCACCCACAGGAAACCCACGATCCGATGTGTACGTTGTTTCTTCAAAGGATTAGCAATAGTAATTCCTACATATATACGGTCACCAATCCAAAGCAAGAGTACAAACTTCACTTTAGCCAGTTGATGAAATAAAGGAAGCGGTTAGCCGCATTACACCAGGGCAAGGTGCCTTTCTAATTTTTCACCAGACAAGAACCATCGACTTCACAGCAAAGAAAAGGAAACGTTCGCTTGAAGAACACAATTGACTGTGGCAGCTTTTTGCCCTAAAAATACTGCACTGTGCAACAAAGGAATCATTCATGGGATGTGAGATGGGATGTGAGATTTGTACATTCTCGCTCACTGCTTTTTCCACCACTATCTCACCCCAATCTTTCAGAGCACGAGGGAAGGCAATCTGGCTTTATGGGAAATGATAAAACATCTAATTGAGAACCCTTTTTGATAAGACTTAAAAGAATTCCCAGACACACAGCACACTTAGCCCAGTAGTCATCAGTCACAAAGATAAATTCTATCAGATGCTGGAAAAAAAATACTTGTTAAAAGCAAATCTCTGCATTAAAATCTCAGGACTTGGACTGTAATTCATCAAGTACACAGTTATGCATCATCCATATAATACAAGCGTCTTTGTACAGTAAGAAAAAAAAATGTGACAAGAAGAGTAAACAAGTTTGAGTTAGCCAACACGTATATATAGAGTATTTGGTACATAAAACCTGCGTATTTTTGGCAGTTTTGAATAAGGAAATTACATCAGCTTGCAACATTAAGTTCTCTCGAAGTCTTCAGCAAATCCCTCTACTAAGCAAGAGCTCACGAATGTAACACACTTCTATTTAAGAGACAGTGAAAACCTGTCACCATTTGAAGGGCTGCTCCAAAATTAGATAGTAAATTTGGTCAATACAGAAGGCATTAAAAAAAAAAAAAAAAAAAAAAAAAACACTCCTAGCGCAGAAGCACCAAGCTACCATTGGGCAAAATGTCAAAAAAATGACACAATCAAAGTGACTGACTACTAAAATGAATTTTAAGTATTAAAATACAACTACTGCTACCACCAACCAACCAAACAACCAACCAACAAAAAACAAACATCACCTCCATATAACAAACACCAAAATACAAAAAAATACAATGCAACATTAAAAAAAATTCTAATACTATTTGTATCTTTTTTAATCCAATAAAATCATTTTAGAATCTAAAATGTTGGTCTTACAATAATAAACACTGTGTTTTCCCCCCCACCAACAAAGCCAGTATCAAACCCCAGTGCATCATAGATTACTTATCACTTGGACATTTCCTCATCATGTCAGAGGGAAATTAACTACAGACTTTTATAAGTAAGACTCCAAGAGTGGTAATTATCTAATAGTAATAAATTAGCATGGCATATAAAATAACATGATACCTCAAGGACACATATAGCAAAAAAAGACATACCATAATGGGATCCTGAGGTTTATCATGAGGTCATATAAAGGCCTGATGACCTTCACGGCAACTCTCACCTCAGTGAGGTCAAAATATTCCAGTTTTAACTGTATATCAGACAAGACGCCAAGCTATGGAAAAACAGAAGGACAACATACTACAGGCTACAATCAGCTCAATGCAAATGACTTGTGTTACATCGCTACAGGCAAATAATAGTCAGACCAGATACCGATGTGGTATCAAGCTGTTGGGTGGTGCAGTGGTACAACATGAAGTGCTTCACAGCTCCAGACCCTGAGCAAAGTTTATTGTCTGTCTAAAGCTTTGCATGTGTTTTATTGGGTTTCATTCAGGTTTGTTGGTTTCATACCAACCGTCAAAAAAAATCACCAGAAGATGAAATGACATTTAGATTTGATTTCATTTAAAATCAAGAAAGCACATAAAATTGTAATGCATGATTACAACTTTTTAGTTCATGTTCTTTAAATTTCAGTGTACAGTTTAACTGCATTACATTATCCTTTCATTTCTTTGGATTTCACCTAACTGTTAGACATCAACCTCACTGCCAATGCAATCTTTGTGCATGAAGCAATTACTAAATACACAATCGACCCCAATGCTACAACCAAACCCACAACTTGATCATCAATATGCACTCTGGCTTCAACCCATCATCCAATCAGCACACAGGATAATCACAATACTACATTACTTGCCTCAAGGAAAAAAACAATATCATACTTTTCATATGCAAATTACCCAAACACTTGCCTCTTAAAAGCACTATTAAAAGCACTTTATAATAAGCTCTTTCAAAATAGCAAAAATTCTGACACAGCTAATCGAAAAATCAAGACTCGGCACAATATTAGATATTATTCTATGTAGTGCACTACAAGTATAATAAAAAAAAATATACGTTACACTTTAACGTAGTGCACTACATCTTCAGTCAAGGGCCATTTAAAATTCAACCCATTCTCTTGTCTAGCTGGGGTCAAGTAATCTCATGCACTACAAATCTCATGTGCTACAAATTACAGTATGTGTGTGCGTGTGTGTGTTACATGTTTACTGGACAAAACTGCTTCTTACACCACGCTTCCACCCACAAAATTAGATCCCCAAAAGGACTGCAGGCGTTTCAACAGAAAAAAAACCCTAAAAAAAAAAAAAAACTCAAATTTCAAAATCAATGTCTGTTCTAAAACCAAGAAAACATTAAAGGTTACAAAATCTCCTCAGCATTGATTGAATTTGTACCTAGAAAGCACACATATGTTGCTTTAAAATGTATTATAGAAAAATCTCAGATAAATAAATAAATAAATAAATAACAAAAAGGACCGGTATTTCACTGGTTCCGTGTTTCCCAACAAGTTGTAGGTTTAAAACCCCGGATAAAATAGCAAGACACAAATGTAAGTAAGAAGTCAGGTGTTTTTGTGTTTGAGAAGTGTTTCATTTGTTTTAATTTGTTGTTCTAGGTGAGGTGTGAGCAGGAGGAAGGTGTGTGCATGCATGTGCAGACGTGAGTGAGGAGGGAGCAGGTGTCTTTAGCAGCCTGGTAAACACAGGAAGGTGTCTATGTATAATTTAACCATCTATCCATACAACCCCACACACACGCTAGAACTTACCTTGTGCTTACACAAGCACTTATAAAACAAATGCCTTATTATATACACGGTGCAGCTAAATGGAAATTTATTTCCAACTCTAAACACTTCTCTATAAACACATATATATATATTTTTAATAGTCTGTTTAATAAAGCATCCCATATTGTTCTTTTAATATTCATGAGCCGGGACTGTATGCACATCTATCATCCTGTCCAGCCCACATAGCGCTGTGAAATAAGAGCTAGAGTAATATAATACTCCTCTGTGCTTCCCCTTTCCACAATACTGACACTAACAGGCTCAGAAACTTTAACCGAGAGACGGACTTTCACAGCCAAGCAGATCCGTACTGTTTAACTACAACACTGGTTAAGTGACAGCTTAGAAATGAGTGTTTTTCAGGAAAGTTGAAACTGGAATTTGTAACAACGACAAAACATCTGGCATAAAACACGACTAGACGTGTAAGAGAAAAATAATCAATGACAGTGACGTCGTGCGGCTGACATGAAGCAAGCTTACTGTTACCACCCTGGGGTTAGTTATTCTCTCACACATTTTGTAGTTACTTCTGAAACAAATTAGTTCCTGTTATCACTTACAGGTTAAATTTTTTTATAGTTTTCTTTTTTTAAATCCTCTCATGTAAACAAGACCATTTCATAATGTTACAAAAAGTGTTGACACTTAAGATTTCCTCCATCAATACTTTTATTGTATCCCAAAAGGTAAATATATAACTTATTTAAAAAAAAATTTATTATTAAAAATATACTATACTAATATTACTAAAAATATATTTTCATTTTATTTTAAACAGTTTCTTTTGTGAACCTCTACAATGTACAGTATTTCTTTTTCAAACTGTTAACTGTTAATAAGAAGACTAATAAATAGTAAATAAAAATATAAATTGCTTACTTAAATTAAACATATTCAATTTTACATCTCTAGGTTTTTAAGGTTCATTTTGAATTTGTGCATTAAGTAGATTCATCATAAAGAGGTGGATTAAATCGATTTAAGTCTGTATTATAAATTAGATTTGTTAACAATTAATCACATGGACAAAATATTCTCGTTTATTTAATATATATATATATATATATATATATATATATATATATATATATATATATATATATATATATATATATATATATATATATATATATATATAAATAAAAGTTTAATTTCATATTATTGTAACTTATAATAAAAAGACACAAAGGTGGGTTGTTTTTAAGCTGGGGATTCAGGATATGGTACCAAGAGACTATATTTAAAGCAAAATATAAAATACCACTCTTAGCTTTGTGAAGTGAAAAACAGGTCACAGCACAATAAAGAGCAACAGCCACGCAGAAAGGAAAAGATCCATACTCCATATTGATTTTCAAATAATTCTAGTCCTGACTCTCGCCAACCCTCATCTGCAACGCATGCTGGGAATAGTTATAGATCATGCCACATCGCTGTGTTACTATAGGGAGTTCATTAGTCGATCCAGAGTGGTGTGGCCCAGCGAAGAAAAGCAATCTTCTGATCACACTAGCAAAAATCAATACTTTAGATCGTAGCGGTGTGGTTGGCAAATCAAACTGGTTCCTAAACGACATTCTTTCAGTCGCATTTCGATTCATTTTGAGAAGACTACATGAGAAATCTCAGATATTTTGAGGTAGTTAAGCAGCAGCGGTTTTGCAGCAGCTTTTCAAGCAAGTCTTCAAGTCTTACACAATCTTACATCATGATTACAGTCAAACCGAAAAAACCATGGAAACAAATTGTCATTCATGGGTCATAACCGCATAATAGAAAACTCTTTTTGTCTGCAAAGACGTGATTCGATTCAATGCTATAATGCCATCTTTCTAAGGATTTGTACATAAAAAAAGGCATATGCATTTCCACATTGGATCAGTAGCTGCGTTTTTTTAAATGATGCTAAGGAAGACCAGACCAGCATCTATAACTGACAGAGAGAGAAAACAGATATATTTGCTACTCTGAAGCAGTGCTGGAACTCATTAATTATTTTTCTGTTTTAATTACAGAAGCTGGGAGTCAAGAAACCCAGAAACAGAGCCACACAGCCCACTGCCTTTGGATACTGCTGCCCCTAAAGGACAAAAGCACATTTGTTAAGTCATCTCTAAGCAACACTGGGGGCGAAAATAAAAAAAGAAAGTCTGCTTGACTCAAGATCATCCACGATCGTTTTACATGTCTTACTCAAACATTTACACAATGGAGTCATTATGATGGTGATAAATTTGTTTAATGATGGTGTCATAACTCTAGCAAGGAGTTGGGAGGATTTTGTAGCTACAGTATAAGACACTTATCAAATACGAGTTTACGTTCTGCGGTCGAGCAAAGTTTATCCATGGTATACAGAAGCCACCTACAAACTAAACATTAATGTCATGAGAACAACCAGGTCATGTGAAGTGGGATTTTTCTTGCCATCTTTTCACACGCAAGCACACATGCATTTTTCCTTTAAAGATATTTGCATACTGCATGACGGTCCACTTTTTCGTGCTCCAAGCAAAGTGTTGTTTTTTTTTGGAGAAATGGAAAGTCATGTGCAGCCAGTCACCAAAAAGCCAATCCTTGTTTCTGTGATGAAAGCGGTGTGGGATGAACAAGAGACTCCATTTGAAATTTAATGAATGTGTCGAGGGATCGCGCTGCACATTAATATGAATTAGAGATGAACAGAGGAAACCTGGAACCTCACAACACTGTTAAGGACCATTGAGTTATCTATTGTTGTGGAGATGAGTAGACATAAGAGGACAGACTTTGGTTTAAATCTGGTTTGGTTTAAGTCAGGAAATAAAAGGTATGAGACATGTACATTTTACTGTAGTTCCCAAAGTTCAAGTCCCATTGTGTCTTTTAACTAAATGTACAAAAATGACCTTGTACCTTGAAAGCACAGTGTTTTGGATTTTATGTAGAGTGTACTTTGCAAGAAATTGAGATGAAGAGGTCAGTTTTCACTAAGGTCAACGGTTCATTTACATTTATTCATTTAGTCAATGTTTTATCCGAACAAAAGAACTCGGGATTTGAGCTCAACCTTCTGTAAGGTCATACCACTGAAATCCCACTTTTATCATTTGCTCCATATCATACAATAAACCTAAGTAAAGAAGTGCAAGTAAATGATGAACCTGGAACTATAAAGGTTCCTGTAAATGTGAAACTAAATTAGAGTGTGTAAAATGTCAGAGGGGGTTCCTGGAAACTGCCCCTATTTGAACAAAAATTATGACCAAAAAAAAAAAAAAAAAAAAAAAACTCATTTCAACGAGATTAAACCGAGCCTCGCAAATGCTCACACATTTGTCGGCGAGATTATTAATAGAAAATAAAACTTTGTTTCCATAGCAACTGTTTTAGTCCATATGGAAAGTGTCTGCTCCAGTTGCCAAGACAACCAGCCCACGATGAACTCGGAGCTAAGCGAGGCGGGGAGAGCTGGCGATGCTTTCCTCACTGTGCATGGAAGACAGGAGGGTCGGAAAATTCAAGCGTGGTGCGTGTTGGGCTTGTGAGGTTGTAAGGATGAACGCATGCCTAGGCTTGCACTCTGACATGGAACTGAGGTGTTGGACTGAAAAGTAAAAAAAAAAAACCATTTTGTGAACAATGGTACAAAGTTCATTGGAAATATCTTTCACCAACAACTATGTAGTCATGTGTAGAAAGGTTCTTGGTGATTAGAACTGTAAAGATATTACAAAGCATAACTAAAAGTTATGGCCCAGTGTTGGTACAGTTCAAGAACCCAGAAGGTGACAGGTTAACTCCCAGAACCTTTGTTGTTTTTTTTAGCAAGGCCATTAACTCCTCAACTCTATGGATGAATTATTCTCACATTCTATATCCACATACATATGCATCTGGAATGAAATATTGTGACCCCAGTGCCATGGTGGAAGCTGTTATTTTGGACAACTCTTTAGCTTGATCTCTCCCAGGACCTTCCAGTAGAGCATGCCTCAACATTACTGCCTGATAACTGCACGAGAGTGGCTCCTCTGTTCTGGGAATGTCGGCTTGGGAATACTAGAAATTCCTCACAGAGGTCAGCTTGCTTTTCTAGATACCAGAGGAGTTAACAAAGACTGGCCACATATGGCTGCCATTAAAATAAAAACAATTACAAACTCCAGAGTGATCTCAGGGTCTGGTTGTTTCTGTATTAATGCTTAAGACTGTTGTTGTGTCTTTAATAAGAAGGGGATTCTTTTTCTCTTCTCCACATTTGAGTGTCTGTTGCAGATAATAAATAGGCAACTAACGTCAGCAAAGAATATACGAACATACAAACCGGAAGCGAAACATATTCAACCAAGACCTGCAAGGTTTGGTAGCATGTTATCACAATATGGACCAACTGTGCTGACCAAAACAGATGAGAAAACTGTTAAAATCAATAGACTCCTCATTACACGTCACTGAATAATTCATTCAAGCTGCATCAAAAGGGATATGCTAATATTCTATACAGTTGATCTAAATCACTATGCTCCTCTAGATTATTAACATATGACTATGAACTATGACTTTACTTTGGTGCTGTAACTATAAATTTTGTGCTTTTCACCTGAGAAAGGAAAACACAATAAGCTCACAGTTCATGCGATTTAAGTTACGAGAACACTGTTGCTAAGCAACTGGCCAAGCAAATGCTAGCTAATGACAGAGGTTCAATTTAACTAACTAGCACTTCTTTATACAAACAAAGGAATGGATGAACGACACTGGAAATAAGACAAAAATATTGGGAATGTCAACATTTTCCTCAGATGTGTTGGTAAATTACCAAAAAATAGCCTGTCTGTCTAAAATTACACTAATCATCCTTAGCATGGGCGCTGCTGTATTGAAAACATAAATGCTGTGTCATAACTCTGTCAGAATTCACTGACAGAAGATTTCGACTTCAGATGTGATTAATACCACAATAAAGGAGTAATTACGGTACAATAATCTAAAAAAAAAAAAAACACAGTATATGTTTATAACATGTAACCATTACACAGGTATTATTTAATGCTCTGCTTTTGCTGTGGTGGTCATACTCTTGGACTGGATTTTACCACAGATTTAAAAAAAAAAAAAAAAAAAACCTATGAAAAGAAATATCATAATTACAGTGTAATGACATATTGAAAACCGTGGACATCTTTTGCACCAAAAGTCCACGGTTAATTTTCATAACAGGATTTGTGTACGCAAATCAAGTAAATTAAATGTCCAACGGTAGGAATTTTTAAAGTGCTTATATCTCTCATCACCATGTTGGCTACAAGCTGATTAAGTGTGAAACTAAGTGCGGCAGAAATCAGGTGGAAATCCCTAGTAACAACCACTCACATTATACATCCATAACTTAACAAGACTGCATTAAGAACGAGAAAACTTACGTCCCCAGCACATCCTTGAAGTCGTAGATCTCCTTGATGTCAGATGTCTTTTTCTTCCACGAGTGTCCATCTTCACCCAGGGGCATCTTGTTACGGTCAAATATCGCGTAGCTGTAAGATAGAAAGCAAAGTTATTGAATGCGTTATTGTGTCTTATTAACTTACTTTGTGAGGGAACTAATTATTACAGCTATTATACTTTGTACTATTAAATTTTATACCAAGATTTTTGGTAATCTTTAAACCGGTGGGGGATTGGGGGGCTAGTCAGTCACATTATTCCACCACATGCATGAGGAACTGCAGGAGTACAGAGGTTAAAAGTTTAAAACTCAAATGCATTTTGACAATTCCATAGAATCAAAAGGTGGCAGAATCTGGGCATTTTTATGGCGCCAGCACACGGGTTAAAGTGCACACTGGAGAGGATTTATATTAAGCATATGGGGTTTTTTTGGCTTAGCCAAGTGCTTAAGGTTTCATAAGTGAGAGAGAGGCCCTGTTCAGCTCTTAAGCATAAATAAACAAGATCTAACAAATGTAAACTGATGTTACCTGAAATAATTCTTTGCAGTCGTTTTAAATTTAAATTTCTCTCAAAAACAAAACACAAGATTATGACAATTTTTAAAAAGAAGCTCAGGCAATCCTATGATAATGTTACCTTTATGAGCATTCACACTTACTTTTTTTTGTTATATCTGTTATATTTAAAGAACACCGATCATTCAAATATGGTACACATTCCAAATGATTCCAATCTTAAGGATTGCTTAAGAATTATTATTATTTAGGGCCTGAGCACCGAATGGTGCGAAGCCCTATTGTTTTTCCTCGGGAGTATTATTTAATTATTTATTTATTCCCACACATGGGCCAATCGGGGTCAGAGACGTGCGACGCCAGGCTCGGGCAAAGGCTGGAATACGGGCGTGGCAGGGGGGCTCTGTAGCGCCCACTGTAATGCAAAAACAAACATTGGTACACAGATCGGGCAATGATGTACGCACATGTACGAGAGTTGGTACGCATATAGATCTCATCGACCCGAACAACTTTCGCGCTCTAAACCATGAGCTCCGCCCAACATTAGGTCGGCCATTTTGGATTGTTTTATAAGTGCATGCGGTGAACTTTTAAATACTCCTCCTAGGGAATTCATGCGATTGACATCAAATGTGGTGAACATGAGGCCGAGACATTGCACTTGCTAAATTGCGAAGGGATTTTTGATATCTCGAACGGTGCTGCCATGGCGAGGCGACAAAGTTATGGCGGAATCAGAGAAACAGGAAGTGTCTAATATCTAAAGCAAAAAATGTCTTATTGTGATGACACGCGGTGTGTATGTTCGGCCAAGGATTCCGATCGCATCGATGTGCTTATTGTGAGTCCCGGGTATAGCGCCACCAACAGGCCCCAGGAAGTGTGTCAGTCACAAAGGTGGATTTTTTGACAGCTGCATGCGGTAAACTTTTAAATACTCCTCCTAGGGGATTCATGCAATTGGGACCAGACTTGGCCACCATGACGCAGAGATATTGCAGATGCGAAATTGTGAACGAATTTGAGATATCTCAAAACACTGTTGCCATGGCATCGTGTCAAAGTTTACTTTTATTTCAGGCATATTTAAGGCTTTTGGCGTGCTTAGATTAACTTGAAATTTGACGCATACATCACATTTGTCGGCTGTTAAGTGTGGACAAAAAGGTCAGACAAAGGTGTGTCTCTTAAGTGGCTCACTAGCACCCCCATTTGTCTAAAATGTGGGGTTTCATTTACCTACAGTCCCCAAATGGGTCAGTAACAACATAAAATAGTCCACTGATATTTACCCACTTGATGCACTTGCCCACCGTGCATTATTTTCTGGGAGGCACCGTATAGCGATAAAAAAACGTGCGAGGGCCCGTCGTCGCTGCTTGCAGCTATATTATTCTTCTTCTTATTATTATTATTATTAATATTATTAATATTAATGCTTTAAAAGTATTTCTAAAATATTTCTTTGGTTATTAACATCAGTCGCTACATCGATGCGTAGCTTGTGAATGCTACTTGTGAAAGTGTAAAAGCAATTTGAATATTTGTGTTTTGGCATTTACAAGATCCAGAATGTTGTACATGAATTTGACACGTGAAAATCCTATAGCCAATAATAATGATATAATAATAACAAGGGCAAGGTTATAGCTGGGTTGAAAGGAATCCTTTTCTTCAGTCTTAGTTAACTTGGTTAATTTGCACAAGTATTTTATTAATTCAAGACTTGTACTGTGGCGTTCAATGATTTTAAAAACTTCCCAAACACTGTCCTGATGAGAGATAAATTGCTCTAATATATATAAGCACTTCCTTTTAAATATCAGTCTGTGTTTTCCCTAAAATTTCAGGACACATGATATGCAAATGGTTGGTCAAGGCTTATTATTTTCATGTAATCAAATGTTTCACAGTTTAATAGAAACCCTGGATTTGCTAAGCTATAATTATAACTTGCTAATTATAATTTTGTGTTTTTGACAACCATCACCTGTTCAGAAATTCTCAAGAATAGGCAGTACCACTTCAAATGCCTTCCTGAGAAACCTCATTAGCAGACGCCATCAGCCAACCTCATTACAACTATTACCAAGCGTAACTCGACCTCAGATTTGCTATCAAAATATCTGCAAAGATGGAATATACGGGCCATCACGTAATACAGTTAGGATCAATGAGCAGTCGATCAATGAGCTGAATGACTGAGCTCCTCTTCACGATAGTCTCGCCTCCACACACTTTCCCCACCAGAGCTTCCCTATGAGTTCATCACCCATTTAAAAAATGCATTAACTCCAGGATCAGAGAGAGACTCACAGGCCACTGAAACTTATTACAGATATAAAAATGACTGCATGCTCAGAGACTACTCACATACCAAGAATATACATGATGGTGTTGGTGAAATAGTGAAATTTATTATGCCATTCTAGGTCTACTTCACTCCCTGACCTCCCATACACACCAAACCTAATGAAATCACAAATGCCTTACAGAAAAATCTTGTACATGTCATTATATTTTCCATCTAATCACTAATACGGGGGGGGGTGGAGTTGTGCTGTGTAGAATATGCGCATTGCCTATTTTTAGGGCATTACGATGGCACAAATAGTGGGCGCATCAGTCATCACGCACACACAACCTTTCAAAGGCAATAATGGGAGGGCTTCTCAGACCAAAATAACCAGCTTAATAACAGTCTGCTTTTCAGGACTCTGGAGATAGATGCTGTGGGAGATGTGCCAAAGTCTGCTTCTTCAGGCCTACACTTGCAGACCCAGGATGTAGTTCATGAAGATCTCCTGTTAGCGATGATCTACAGTTAATGATGATCAAAGTCTTGCATGGCTTTGATTGCCTCGCTAAACACAGTATTATGAAGATGCAAAGGAATTTGTAAAGGTCTTCTTTTCTTATCTTAGACACAGCAGCACGTTATCTCCTCTTATGCTTCTTTATTATCTTACAGGAGACACTTTTAATCTTGTAGTGAACTTAAAATGGAAACGAAGGTCAAGCTGAAGATGTTAACTGACAATTCCGGTCACATAATTACATTGTTTTGCAGGATCTCTTTGGGTTGTAATAGCCTTTATATTAATCTACATTAGGAAACCTTAGAGAAAATGAGTCCTTATTCTTACTTTCCAAAGGGAAAGACTTTGCCTCAGGCGTTCGAGCACCGCTCCAAATGATTCAGGGATGCACAAATCCCATCATTTTTTCTATTCTCATTGACACAAAACTCATACCAGATACAAAATTTTGTCTAAGGAAGCTGCTAAAATGATGTGCAAGGAAATAATGACTGATGTCTTTCCTTTTCTGTTCATGACAATGTGCCTTTGTAATTGCCTTCAGAGATTTAATTACAAAGGAACAATAATAAAAAAACAATCACGTTCATTGCATCCGTTTGACATTCATGCTGATCAACACGTTACTATTTAAAATAGTTGCCACCTGTTTCCTCCTACATCTAGATGCAATTTGCATCGCCATATGACAACTGAATACTGCTGCATGGATAAGATCCTGTTAAACACTATTATCTGGATCTGGAAGCCCGTTGCATTCATTTTCCTATAGCTCTCAGGTCTCAGATGTTCAGTAGGTAGAAATAGTGTCTTGGTGCAGAACAAAAAGTAAAATAGACATCTAGGGTTTCACAGCTGATAAAAAAAAATAGTGAGCCAGGAAGTCACAGACTAAAAAGGTTGAAGTTGACAAGCCGTTTCTGTCTTGGCTGACCGCATGATGTGAAGTTTCACTTCCCTAAAAAAAAAAGCACAGTGGTGCAAGCTAAAGGCATGCATCATCGAGTAATGTCTTACTAGATTTTATCATTTACTTTGTTAAAGGCAAGACGTAGTGAATGAGTAAAGAATGTTTAGTCTGCGGGGTAAAATCCATCAAGCAGTCCTGACAACTTGACTGAAAGTATGTAACTCGTCTTGCTGAACTAGAATGCAGTGAACATTATCCTTCTGTCATATCAGGACGATATAAGACTCGATAAAGTCTGATTTTTATGTGCTGCTTCAGTAACGACTAAGATCAATTCATCGTAATTCGTTCTTCTATTAGTGCGGACGTCCACCGGAAGTTTAGGGAATTGGGGTCACTGGATCATCATTATTATTTTACTGTTTCATATATGGATATAAAGACAGCAAAGAAAATAGATTAAAAAATAAGCAGGAATGCCATGCTTTCTATTCCAAAGAAGTTGGAAGTTCATTTCCATCGAATCATAAAATGGTTGTTTTTAACACCCCAAAAGCCAAACTCACAAAACCTGATTAAAGGAAATAAACTTCCTTGAAACTATCTTCTTTCTGGAATGTTGGCAAGCCAAAGACGCTTATTTTAACAGCCAAACACAACAAAGAATGTAACACATGATCAAATTTCGAACACACCTGAACATGCAAGATGATGCCAAAGATATTCGCCGTCATCGTAGTCGTTCTTTACAAAATTATAAACGCTCCTTTGGATGTTTTCGAGCTAAACTGAGATCGATGCAACAACCTGATCCTTTAACAGGCACGTAGACATTTGATACACTCAAAAACATGTAGACAGGTCAAAATGCTTTGGCATGGCTCACATTGGGTTTATCCAAGGAAGAAAAAAAAAAAAAAAAGCGTGAGTGCATAGTGTGCATGCACGGTGAAAGGTCATAAGGGAATAGATGGGCACCGGTCAGTGTGGACTTAAGGAGGATATAAAAGGAGAGCAGTAATTAACCACCCAAATTCGGACAAATGGGGAAAGTCGTACCCAGCATGCAGCATTCAGTATAGTTGGAGCTCATCATAAAGAGAAGATACTCACTGGTGTCCCATGGCTGCTCGAAAGACACAAGAGACACAGAAATCACACCTCAAACCTGGGTGGATATATCTTTATATAAATCTATATATTTTTTATTTTTTTTTTACTAAAAGGTGGAACGCTATTGAAGTCCAAGTTGGGTCAATTTAAAGTATATTACAGAGATTACACCCAAGTCATTAGGCTGAGATGCTATCATGCAGAGATGCTAACAGGAAAAACCTAGCAAGTAGAAAAAAAAATTACCACAAAACCATGAGAGGGTAATTGTTTCCCCCCCAGCTGTGTGCCAAGCAACCTTAGAAAACAGCAAACAGACCAAAATACATATAGGGGATTTCTACTGCCTCAAAAACATTCCCATGTCAACGTTCACTTAAAGTTAGCGTGACGTAAAAAAATCCGCTACCAGATGCAATCGTGTCTTTGTCACGATGTCCCAAGCCCTTTCCCCTTCACTGAATTTCCTTTTCTGCTGTGTGTATTTTATTCACATTTAATCTGAAAGTTGTTTTATCTAAGAAAGTAGATGTCGTTATAGCACGAGACCATGTAATACAGTATGTACATATTGACACCTCTGTCATTGTGACCCGAGAGCGAGAAGAAAAAGAAAAAAAAAAACAACAGTAATTGTATCCCCTGTGTAATTTTCAGTAGTGAAGAGTGTCTGTCTGGTCTTTATTAATATCGGCTCTACCGCTAAATTCAGAATAAACCTTTGCCATATTTTGTAAAACCTCCTCAAATACAGAGGACATTCTTTCTTAAAACAGATACCGTGCATGACCCAGCAGTAATAACTGCTTAGGGTCTTCATGTTCATCCAGAAAATCTTTTACCACACCACCTGTGTGAAATATGCTGACATTTCCCTTGGGTTATGTAAATTGAGTTTGTTATTCTATCCATGTTTCACATCCATTTCCCTGAACTGCAACCAGACTATTGTTTATTAACAGCCTCATAAACATAGCAACCAAATACACCACATGCTCATTAGCAGTACATCATTTCCTACATATTATATAGAGCATGGGAAGGTGATGCACATGTGTGTGTGTGTGTGTGTGTGTGTGTGTGTGTGTGTGTGCATGTAAACCCACCCCCACAGCATTTTGCCCAGCTTCCACTTTCAGGTCCAAAGTGCACGATAATGACCCTTTTGCGGCACTAATGAGATGGTGAACGGCTGCCACAACAGTACAACTTTTATGACTGTTGCATCCGATAACAATCTCTTCCCGCTCATGTGACATTTGCAAAACACTTTGCATTAAAGCAAGATTAAAAGTACGCTTAGATGAGAGATGTTTTATATCAACTAGGCAGAAAAGGAAGTCCAGCTTCTGTCATGTCAATTATGCAACCGGACAAAAAAAAGCTTAATTCATTTCCTTGATTACGTTACTGAATTCAACAATGAGCTTCTTTAACGTGTCCTTTTACATGACACGAATGTTATGCATGCCAGACCAGTCTATACAAAATCTGATAATAGCTGGAGGTCTAGTTGCAAGCATTTGGGACAGACTGACAGAGTGACAGCTCAAGATAAAATGCAGACAGAAAACTGGAATGCATCCCTTCCACATCCCTTTTACCATTCTTCTTTCCAGAAGCACTGGCTTGCATTTATTTGACCTTTTAAGGAGTTGTCAAGTTTTAGGAAACTCCTGAATGCTTCATTTTTACCTGTTTTTCCTGAATGCTTCCACCAGCTGTCAGTGTTAACATGTGGCATTATATCGGTCATTTAAGTCATGCCTTTTGCTTAACAATCCGAGTAGACCATGTTAGGATTAACCGCTTCCCTTAGTGCATTCATAAATCTTTCTTCTTGATTGTAATGTAGCTGTGTTTCCTTTCATGAATGGCAGTTTAGAAGAGGATCAGCCTACATCAATAATCCTCATCTGCTACACGTCTGAATCGCTAAGCATTTCATATGAGCGCACAAACGCTGAGAAAAACCCCGTGCACGGGTTCTAAAAGCGATATAACGGGTTATAAAGCATGCTTATTGATTATAAGCACTGCAGTGATCTGACTTTAGGCACATCCACACGGCGCGTGCGTCTCTCTTCCTCTATACATGGATCTGCACGGAAATTAATCCATTCAAAAACACCAGACTAAGATTCCCTTCCATATTTGCGTTTGATTTCACCCGTGTGTGTGTGTGTGTGTGTGTGTGTGTGTGTGTGTGTGTGTGTGTGTATATACCGGACAAAGCTGCTGCCTACCTGAACGGCGAAGATGAAATGAGTAGAACTGACGTGCACGCGCTCGGCCCGCTATGTGTGCAGTGCAGCGCCGCTTCCTCTCACAAGTCCTCCAAAAGCAGCGCACAGCTGACGTCACAGCGTTCGATATAAAGGGGAGAGGACGTGAGGCGTGGCTTATTGACTGTTAACCAATCACAAAAACGTCCTCAGGTAAATCAAGACGCGATTGTGATTGGCTGACATGCATGGGATTGGCTGCCGTTTTTAAACGAGTCTCTTAGCACTAATAAGAGTTGCCAGGTCTTAAAATGACTTGTCAGTTATTCGAGAATGTTTTTTGCTTTCTTTTTTGTTTTATCTGAAAATGACATAATAATAATAATAATAATAATAATAATAATAATAATAATAATAATAATAACAACAATAATAATAATAATAATAATAATAATAATAATAATAATAATAATAATAATAATAGTAATAACAGCTATTATTTTATTATAATAAAGCTAGAAAAGGAATAGAAACTGGGATCATTCATTTAAATAGCTTTGAATGCATCCCACACTATATCAATGCTTTATGTTTTATCAGTGTTTTCTGTAATATTCAGCTAACCATGTATGTGAGATGTGGTTATGAATAGAAATGTAATGTAATGGTGTCTCAGTGAAACAGAAAGAACAGTAAATATTTACAGCAGGTTGATGTAATGATCATAGTTTTGCTTTATATGTTTTTTTTTTATTTATTAACACAAGACCATTTTAAAACCTTTGGAATAGTGCAATTTAATTCCCTAAGGAGTATTATGTGCTATTGCAATTTATTTCACGACAACAATTGAAATCGTTAACTGTGAAAAAAAAAAATAATAATAATAAAAAGTTATGTTCGTGGTTATTCTGTTCATATATAGTTATCTTATCTTTATGGTTGTCAGATTTCACCTTAATCAAATAAATTGGGATTATCTATAAAGAATCAACTTTAACTGCTTTTTTTATTCCCCTTTTACCTGACTTTTTCATAGACGGTATTTGTGACGCTTGTATAAAACGTGTATTTATTTAGAAATTGCGTCACCTGGTGTTGAAAACGAGCTTTAACACCTTAATCGGTTTAAGTAGCCACTGTAAGCATGCTCCAAAACTAAAGAGGGTGCTGTGAAAAATCTCAACTACGGATTGATCCTATAGTTTTAATGCTCACGTGGTTACGTTGCTTGGTGACGAAAAAGCCTGGCTTTGACAATTTCCTTTAGCATCGCTGACACACACAAAAAAAAAAAAGTCAAAGTTTGAACTCGGGCACTATAAATAATAAATAATACTCGCTCGTGCATCAGTTGAAACTCGTGATTAGTCGATCGATCAGCTATGTAAACACTAGGATTAGAGACTTTACACAGAACTATGGAGAGCTATGTTTTTCTCCGAGTGGTGGGGAAGGGGAGTTATGGGGAGGTGAATCTGGTGCAACACAAATCTGATCGCAAACAGGTAAGATGAGATCGGATAGCTCGAGTCTAATCATCTCTGGTTGGTGTGTGTGTGTGTGTGTGTGTGTGTGTGTGTGTGTGTGTGTGTATGTATGTATGTATGTATGTATGTATGTGTGGGTGGGTGTGTGTGTATGTTTGTGTGTGTTTGGGGTGTGTGTATATATGTGGTAGGAATGCTTTGTGTTGTCATGGCTCTTTAACTTACCTGGTGCAGCTCAAATAAACATGTTGACAAGGTCCAGCTCACATCATGCAAAAGTCATTAGTTTAGAATTTGCATAATGCAGAAAAAGGGATCATCTGGATCTAATCTAAGATCATGTACAAATTTCATTTGCTTTTCAGGATGACAGAACAGTATTGCATACATTTTTGCTAGGATAGAAGTGTTTTTTTTTTTTTTTTGCTGAAACACAGAACAGCATGTGAAAGTTCTGTGTTTTGAGTCAGCTTTATACTCCATGGCATTAAAATCATCTGATTACTGGATAAAAATGATTCAAATCTGATTGAAGAATGATTTTCAGTACAGAGTAGATGTACTCAGTTCTGCTTAGGGAGATCCCTGTTTATACAAGCAAAAATGTTGTTGTCTTATGTTACTTATAGTGGATTATAATTTATGTGCGTTTTTTTTCTCTCTCTCAGTACGTCATCAAGAAGCTGAACCTAAGGACATCGTCGAAGCGAGAACGTCGGGCGGCTGAACAGGAAGCGCAGCTTCTCTCACAGCTTAAACATCCCAACATCGTCACCTACCGGGAATCATGGGAAGGAGAAGACTATCAGCTTTATATAGTTATGGGTTTCTGTGAGGGGGGAGACTTGTATCATAGGCTGAAGCAGCAGAAGGGTGAGCTGCTGCCTGAGAGACAGGTGGTGGAGTGGTTTGTCCAGATCGCCATGGCACTGCAGGTAGGCGAGCGTTGCTTTTAAGTTTATGCTGTTTAAATACACATAAAAATGTCTGTCTTGAAAAGGCTGAGGTCGCAGATTTAGAAATGATTGTATGCTTTTGATACTTGGTTTCTTTGGTCCAGAAACCAAGTCTCTGTGTTAATAACATAACGTTCAAACAACTTCTGACCAATCAGATTTAAGAATTCACCAGCATGCATTATACAGTCAGACCTACTCAGTTATTATCAGGTAACACAGTGATTTCTGATGTTCTTCTTCTTTCTCATAGTATTTACATGAGAAACACATCTTGCACCGAGATTTGAAAACGCAGAACATCTTCCTGACCAAGACCAACATCATCAAAGTGGGCGATCTGGGCATCGCACGGGTTCTGGAGAATCAGAACGACATGGCCAGCACCTTGATCGGAACGCCGTACTACATGAGTCCTGAGCTTTTCTCCAACAAGCCGTACAACTACAAGGTATCGCGTGTAACATGTACACCGAACGATTTGTTTGTATCAGTTAAACCTCCCATATTTCTGCACAGTTACTGACTGTAGCCTATTTATTCCTCCCTTGTTCCTGTCAATCAGCAGAAATGGACCACTGATAAGAAGCAGGTATTATATGAGCGGTGGTTCATTGCCAGGATAGATAAATCAACTAAAAATATCCAGCCGAGAGCAGAGATGTGGTTAGAATCTGACACTACTGAAGAGTAGATGATGATTAACAGACACAGTGCAAAGAAAAATAACTTATTTTCTAACCAACGAGGTAGAGCATTAAAACCTAAACAAGTTGTACAAATCCTAATTTATCAGGAAGCCGTTTCCTTTACGATTAAACGTTAAGCGGGTTCTCTTTGTGCAGTCGGATGTTTGGGCTCTGGGCTGCTGCGTGTACGAGATGGCGACTCTGAAACACGCCTTCAATGCAAAAGACATGAACTCGCTGGTGTATCGCATCGTAGAGGGAAAGGTAACTTCTGTACCATTCTAGAATAAATTTGTTTCTGATGATGGGACGTTTCCATGGCTGCTCTTTTTCTATTTATTCTTGTACTGAAAGAAATCTGTAACAAAAAATAAAATAATGTAGGAGTATAACCCTGTGGTTGTGTATTGTGCCTTTATTCTCTGTGGGAAGTTCAGGAGGCAGTAATTAATGCTGGGACTAATTACTGGTACCTCGATCCATCTCGGCTTCTTGTTCTTCTTCCCCAGTTGCCTCAGATGCCAGGTAAATATGATCCTCAGCTTGGAGAGCTGATCAAGCGAATGCTGTGTAAGAGGCCAGACGACAGACCCGACGTCAAACACATTCTACGACAGCCCTACATCAAGCAGCAGATCGCCGTCTTTTTAGAGGCCACCAAAGAGTAAATATGTTCATCATATTAATAAGCTTTCGAAAACTTTATGGAGTGTGTCCATTGCTTATAAATAGGTGTTTGACAGGAAAACTGCCAGATCCAGAAAGAAGGCGAACAGCAAGCCGAACAGAGAAACGCCCGCACTGCCTGTGGCTCACAAGCAGGAGCCTCAGTGTGTCAACTCTGAGCTGAAATGCAGAGGCAAAAAGGTAACACACACTCCAGAGGTTTGTATTTGGGTTTCGGTTATTGGTTTAGCTATAAATTATAGCTAGCTGATACAAATGATAGCACAGGCTTGTGTACTGGTCAACTGCTTCAGTCAAATAGCAAAGTTAAGTAAGGAATAAAACATTATCATTTTATTACAAAAGCATCTCCGGTGTGTTTTCTTCTTCTTATACAACAGTGATTTGTCAATGATTGCAATTTTGTTTTCTTATTAAAGAATATACACATGGTCATTTTTGTCCATTTATATATATATATATATATATATATATATATATATATATATATATATATATATATATATATATATAATAGATAAGATACTTTATTGATCCCAGAGGAAATTCAGTCATCCAGTAGAGAAATAAGATTATAACAAATACAGTAAACCCCCACCACACATGCACACAGCCAAAGACTCCCCCAAAACATGTGCAAATGAGGGCTGTTTGGTTTGTCTTTTTTTTTTTTTTTTTTTTTAAGTTGGTTGGAAAGAGGGAGCAAGGTGGCTTAGTGGTTAGCACGGTCGCCTCACACCTCCAGGTTTGGGGGTTCGATTGCATGTTCTTCCCATGCCTCGGGGGTTTCCTCCGGGTACTCCGGTTTCCTCCCCCGGTCCAAAGACATACATGGTAGGTTGATTGGCATCTCTGGAAAATTGTCCGTAGTGTGTGAGTGCGTGAGTGAATGAGAGTGTGTGTGCCCTGCGATGGGTTGGCACTCCGTCCAGGGTGTATCCTGCCTTGATGCCCAATGACGCCTGAGATAGGCACAGGCTCCCCGTGACCCGAGGTAGTTCGGCTAAGCCGTAGAAAATGAATGAATGAATGAATGAATGGTTGGAAAGAAATATGTCCAAAAATACCGTCCTGTGTCCTAAAGATGTTCCTATTGTGGAACAGTTTTAAGTCTGACTCCTACAAAGCGCTGACTCTGAAGACTCCTTCCTCCTTCTTTTACAGAAATCGTCACCATAATAACAATAGTATATATTATCTTTGTTAAATGACTATAGAATCAGCCTTTCGTGCAATCACTACTGTCAGAGCTGCTGTTATAGAATAAACATCCACATGAGAATTCAACAGAGCTGAGGTATAGGGGCAATAGATATGATGTGTGGATTGATATACATAGATTAGGGAAAAAGTGATGAATGGAAATCAATAATATTATAAGTATTAATGTGCAATTTTATTTTCCAGTCTGAGGAACACCACTACTCTCAATCCAAACATCACAACGGCATAAAGGACAATATTCTCCCAAACCCACCCCTCTCCCCAAAATCCCCAAGCAAGGACGTCCTAAACTCGACAGGCCAGAACCTAGTAACCATCAGCAACATTGACATTGACATCCAAACTCAGGAACACAGAGACAAGCTCCGGAAAGTGAAACCTCCTCGACCTGCAACTTCCGCGGTCAAACGGACAGACGAGAATAAGAACCAGGACTCTGCGGTTCCTCAGCCACACCCCAGAAAACAAGCTGTCGGAAAGGACGAACGCTCACTAGTTTCACAGACTTCGAGCGGAACGGTACCGCCGAACCTCGCGGAAAGAAGCGAACCTGTAAAAGACAGTCGAGCTCAGAACGTTAACACGTCTGTGGAGGAGGATACCATGAAGCTGCTGCAGCAGGCAGCGATGGAGGACGTAAAAACCGACAAGCGAGATACCCCAGAGGCCAGAGAGGAGCAAAAAACAAAGGCAGAGCACCGATCGGGAGACAAAGGGGTATGTTATACGCTGTAATGACATGAACAGTCGAACATTTATAATAAATCATTAACACTCTCTTTTCTTCAGACTAATTTGGAATCCACTGACAAGCTGCTTGAGCCATTTATTCCAGTGGAGCTGCTGGTAAGAAGAGATTTTGGTCTATTTTCTGAAAAATAAATGTTACTCAGATCACACTTAAAGATTATTTTCTTTTATATTTTATCCTTTTCTAATCTAGCCACAGGGGTAACAAGCCAGCGACTTCTAGGCCGGTCCCAAGCCCGGAAGAATAGAGAGGGTTGTGTCAGGAAGGGCATCGGTCGTAAAACTTGCCAAATTTAAACATGCAAGACGTCCATGAGAATTTCTGCTATAGACTGTAGCAGTGATGAAAAGACATGAGGCAGAGATGGAGGTAGCAGAGATGAAGATGTTGAGGTTCTCTTTAGGAGTGAGATTGAGATGGTTTGGACATGGACAGAGGAGGGAGATGGTTATATTGGTAGAAGGATGTTGGAGATGGAGCTGCCAGGTAAGAACTCAAGAGAAAGGACAAATAAGAGATATATAGATGTGTTAAATGAGGACATGAAGGTAACTGGTGTGAGAGTAGAGGATGCTGAGGATAGAGTAAGGTGGGAACTGATGATACGCTGTGGTGGCCCCTAATGGGAAAAGCCCAAAGTAGAAGAGCTAGCTCTTAAGGAAGTTTATCGCAGCAGTCCATTATGATTTATCTTAAAGCCAAATTGTGATCATAGCATCTTGTCACAGATTTTAATCCATTCATCGTTATTCTAGCTGATGTGGAGGGTCTGCCATGCAAGTCCCTGTATGTGCAACAATTTATAAATGAGTTAATAAGAATGATCATTTTATCACTTTATTATTGCTGAATATGAAGGAATTTTATTTATTTATTTATTTATTTATTTTGGGGGGGGGGGGGGAGGAATGGGGCACGGTGGCATAGTGGTTATCACGTTCGCCTCACACCTCCAGGGTTGGGGATTCGATTCCCGCCTCCACCTTGTCTGTGTGGAGTTTGCATGTTCTCCCCGTGCCTCGGGGGTTTCCTCCGGGTACTCCGGTTTCCTCCCCCGGTCCAAAGACATGCATGGTAGGTTGATTGGCATCTCTGGAAAATTGTCCGTAGTGTGTGATTGCGTGAGTGAATGAGTGTGTGTGTGTGTGTGTGTGCCCTGTGATGGGTTGTCACTCCGTCCAGGGTGTATCCTGCCTTGATGCCCACTGACGCCTGAGATAGGCACAGGCTCCCCGTGACCCGAGGTAGTTCGGATAAGCGGTAGAAAATGAATGAATGAAGGATTGGATTGTCATTTAACATGAATTTCAGTAGCCGTGGAAACACCGGGGTTTGATTGACTAGAGAAAACATTCAATGTACAAGCAGTTGATTTATACCTGTGTAGGTCGATTCCTTGCTTCTCACCCTTCCTGTATTGCTGCATTTATTCCACTGCATCATTTATAGCACTGTAAGACTAACACATGCTGCTTTAGCTTGATTATTTTCTAGTCCAGTCTATAAACACTGTTCATTCATGTGACAAATAAAGAAATTCTGATTGTATAACAGCAGCTTCACAACCCAGAGCCTCTGACAGCTCCTTCAGAAAACACCAAGCCTCCTCTTCAACCTCCTTCCTCTTCTTCTGAACCGTCCATATCCCGTCAGCGCAGACAGAGGAGGACAGAAGCGGACCATAGTGAGAGCAAAGTAAGTGACGAACGTGGAAGCCACAATCGTTTCCGTTTATTGATTAGTTTTTAACGTAGTTTTTCAACATTTTTTAGATTAAACCTGCCGATTCCAGGCCTCTGCCTCCACTTCCGGAAAACTCTCCATCCTCAGGCATAAAAAAGAGGGAAGGAAGTGAAGCTGAGATGGTTAAACACGCTATACGCTCCCAGTCTGGTCACCAACAGGAACCTGCACCACAGGTAGGACTCGTGTCAAGGAGGAAAAGAAGAAAGATTGACCTAGGAGGACACAATAAGGGAATTAAGATTAAGGGAAGTTAAGGGAATTGGTATTGGATTTTTTTTCTTCAGCCTGCCGTGTTTCATTTGTAGAATCGGCTATTATCAGCCCGAGAGAGGAGGCGGCTGAGGCAGTCACGAGACAACCAGAGTGAATCAGGTATATAAACATTTCGGGGCAGTTTGTAAACTGAATTCAAATAATCACATCTATGCACACAGTCTATTAGCAGACTTGTGACTTTAGCTGAAAGTGAAACCACAGAACTGCTGAATTCTCAATTCTGATTGGCCACAGCGTGTTGTTGAGTTTTCTATTACAGCAGCTCAGACAGTAGTTTTAAGACAAATCACAGGTTTGTATTAGTCTCCTTGTTCTTATATCAGTTCGAAAGCAGCAACTTAAGCAGGGTCGTACAGTGGAGTCTCTTGTGCGGATGTTTTGCAAAAGATGACCTCTCGTTAAAGATTCTCGTCTCAAATACAGCAGCTCCAGCCATAAGAAGGGCGTCGTGTGACGTCGCCTCGTTAAACGCCAAGCACGCCGACCAGTCTGACTGCCCGAGATCTGCCAGCGTAGCTGCTCTCACACAAAAGGTGGGTTGTTGAAACAATTCTAACTTCCTGTATTTGCGAATTCCTGTATTTTTTGAATTTTTTACACTGCCTTCGCACAAAAAATGTGAATTCCTTTTTTTTGTTTTATGTAAAGTGACACCGAAGATAAATTTGTAATTTGAGAAAAGTGACAAATGCAAAGTGAGCAAAACTATCTACCAGCACAAGACCATGTTATAATATAAATATTATAATGCATACATGAATTATATATATTTTTTTTGTTTGGCTCCATTGTAATTGTTAGTTCCATGTGGCTGCTATGTACAGTTAAGACAATGGGAATTTCAATAATCTGATATTGGATATAAATAGTTAAATTAGCTCTAGCTTTGTTACCGGGACCCATTCATGATCTCTGTCCTGAACCAGGAGAGAAAATCTTCA
The DNA here is from genome assembly GCF_030014155.1 of Tachysurus vachellii. NCBI lineage: Eukaryota > Metazoa > Chordata > Actinopteri > Siluriformes > Bagridae > Tachysurus > Tachysurus vachellii. The sequence continues at coordinate 15,446,953 of NC_083481.1, forward strand.
TGGCGCCACTCGGATGAGGAGGAGTGCAGCTCATCGACCAGCTCCACCGAGCGCTCTGAGGGAGACTACAGAGAGAAGTGAGATGGGAATCTCTGACATGATTTCAAACAATATATAAATCATCTCGCTCGAGCTCTGAATCAGCTCTCGTTCCACAGCAAAAGCGAAACCAACGAGATGCAGGACCTGGTCCAGATGATGACGCAGACGTTACGAATGGATGCCAGAGACATCACGTGCGAGCAGGAAAGCTCGAAGTGCAACTCGGCCGTGCTGCCTGAGTTCAAACTGAACAGGAAGTACAGAGACACGCTGATGCTTCATGGGAAAAGCAGAGAGCAAGAACGCAGCCTTCATCTCAGTGACTTCCGCTCAGGTTTGGTGCATGACATGATGACTAAAAGAGAACTGATCACTTCTCAGGTTAGACTTCTAGCTGTATTCTAGCTTTCCTGCCGTTCCTTTCTGAGTAAACAGCGGATCATCTTCAAAAACATTTATCACAAAAAAAAACAGAATATCAAGTTTACGTCTCTGCTGATGTACAAACTTTAGAAAGATTAATTCTCCTCTCTATGTGTAGCTCAGGCATCCAATCCCTCTGTCTTTAGATGACTCTTTAGGCCCGGCTAAGATCAGGAGAGCCGTGGAGCACTTGCGTACAGACGTGGTTAAAGGACTCGGAGTGAAACTCCTGGACAAAGTCCTGGACATCATGCAGGAAGAGGACGAGGACGAGGACAAGCGTGAGGCAAGAAGCAGACACCTTTTCCCTTCTTTTACTCAAGAACCTTCAAACAGTTTTAATAAAACATCTCACACATTTTCTCTCTCACTCATTGTAGTGTCTGGGATTATTTTTCAATACGATTATATTCTAGACAACAAGTGAAGTAAACAGTCGTTATTTTTATACTGACTAAATTTGGATTTAAAGACTTGACCTAAAGGAATATATTCAGAATGATTACTGGTTTTCTTCATGCAGCTGTACCTCACTATTGGGGCTTAATATCTAGAAGACTAGAAAAGTTAAGGTTTGTTCGATTGTGGTTTCTCTCCCAGGTCTTGCTCCGGCAGCAGATGGGGGAGGACAAGTACAAGACGTATGCCGTTATGGTGCGACAACTAAAATTCTTCGAGGACGTCGCGTTCAAATGCTGATAAACCGACAGACGAGCGAACGCTGATCGTCATCTGTATTTATGCAACTGACCAGCATTTGATTTCTGTTGTATGATTTTACACGTCGAATCAGTTCTATATTTGAAAGTTGAACTTGTTCTTCTGACTGCACGATATATATTATGTTTCTAAAATTAGGATGATTTATATAATAAACACTTTTTTCATATAACACAAATAATCCTCTTTATTAAGCACGTGTGGAATTTTACATGAAAACGATGCTGAAACCGCAAGTCGTTTCCTCTTTCTGTAAGTTCACAGCGCGGACGCGTCGCACCGCAGCCGAAACGGTTCTACTTGTGTTTTTTCTTCTTTAAGTTCTCCTGAGGTTTCTCACGGATCTCAGGAGTCTCCGGGATGATCGGCTGCCACGTGAGAGGGTTTCGTCTGTACATGGGCCACGGAGGCAGTGTGAGCTGCAAACAAAAAACACCAAGAATAAAGGGGGGTGAGAGAGAGGGGGAGAGAGAGAGAGAGAGAGAGAGAGCACTAGATTAAATGAAACAAAACTCCCAAAACACATTAAAACCATTAGTTATCTTTTCATAACAAATATAAAAACTACATCTAAATCTCATCATGTTTCAACTAAACACACCAAGAAAAACAGTTGAATTTGTTCAACACGTGACACGACATTATACAGCTGGTTACAAAACTTTGTCCCCCCGTACGCTTTAGGAAATACCAAGACGTCGCTGTATCCTGCCATTACGCTTTTGAGATACATCTATCTACATTTACAGCAATTGAGGGTTAAGGACCTTGCTCAGGGGCCCAGCATCAGTGGCAACTTGGTGGACCTGAGATACGAACCAATGACCTTCCGATCAGTAGTCAGACACCTTAACCACTGAGCTACCACATCCCAGATCCTATCTCAGAATCTGAACAATTAGATTATATCTATGTACTAAAGGAAGAAAACTGACACAAAGCTGCTTACCAAACAGGAGACGGCGAATCCGGCTAACATTATATACACAGTCCAACCAAACTGCTCGATAATAAAACCGTAAATAAACCCAATGACCTGGAAATGGACAAAACATGTGAGACAAACTGATATTAACATTTATAATATATTTGTGTGTGTGTGTGTGTGTGTGTGTGTGTGTGTGTGTGTGTATATGTGTGTGTATGTAGAGAGAGAAGGATTGTTACTTACAGCTGAGACCAGGATGACACCTTGGAAAATCTGCTCTGCAAGTTTCTGACCTTTATAATCCTAAATAATCCACAAAGACAGAAAATTTAACGCATCTGGATGCATTTCCATATCAAATCAAACGTCAAACTATTGTCAGATTCCTGGATAAATCGGATCGATCGACCTATTTCTTTTCTAAACTGTAGTACTAGTGTTATTAGCGGTAATAAACAACTAATGAAGGTTTATTTCAGTTTTCTTTCCTTCATTCAGAACCACCAATTTATCTAGAACGCTAATATGCAAAGCTGAATCGCGTTTTAAAGCTCCAACCGCATGTAAAATCACATCACGACAGATTCCTAAGAAGATTTTGGTTTCCTGATATAAATCAGTATCTGTGTCATCACGATGAGACGCCAGACTCCTTTATAAACCACGCTAAGTAGAATGAAAAAACGTGAAATCGCACAAATTTGTACATTTTAAATTCAGATCCTAAAATAAATGTGTAAATTTGTAGATGATGCGTGTTCCTGAAATTTGACATTTTGATTTATTTACTTTATCTCACACCTTCTTATTGCCCAAAAGTCACTTTTCCAAATATATATTTCACATGCTATAGAATTTTTTTGTTTAATTATTTTTATTATTATTAATTATTATTATTATTGTTGTATATTTAACGTGCCAATGTTTTACTTAACAATATAAATGTATACGTAGATTTGTGGAAGACTTTCTGCACTTTTCTGTTCATTTTTTTCTCCTTCACAATAAAATTAATATTTTAATACCAACATGATGTTTTTGATTCATGTTATTTTGTTTATGCATCTTTTTTTTTTATCCCATATGGAAAGACACGCATCTTTAATTGACCGAATTTAATCTAAAAAAAATATATTTAAAGGCTGCAATACAAAAAAATAATTTCGAGAACATTAGCAAAACTGGTAAAGATTAACTTTGAAAATGATCGTTTTAATTAAAATTAAAAAAAATATATATATACCCGAATATTCACGGTGCAGGAGATACTTAAAAAAGAACGATTTGGCAACCATATGTTAGCATTAGATGTTTCTAAGACTAAAATTAAATACGTTTTTTTATATACATATATCGCATTTGGTAACATGCTGTAAAAGTCTGTAATCGATGTCACTTTGTTCAAATAACGATATAAATTTACGTAATAAAACATTTCGCGTCTCGGTTGCTAGCTAACGGCTACTAGCTAACGGCTGTTAAATATTAATGAAACGGTCAAGCATGATGAGCTAGAAAAGTAACAGATATGTCTAAACAAAGCAATGCTTACCATGTGAGTTGGAACAGAATTAAACATGGAAAACATTTTGAAATAGAAAAAGAAAAGAGGAAAATAGTCTAATAAACAGATCGAAATATGAAGGATTTCCGGTTACAAAGAAGGCGTACGTAGATTTGAGAAGGACCCGAGTAAAAGTGTTGAATGGGTTAAAACTGCGCCACGTTTACGCATAAACAGCGACAGGGTGTCTTTTTTTACATAAACTTTACTACAGTATTTCTATTTAAAATTCTGTTTAATTGCGATATTAATATTTTATTCACTCTGAAACAGAATTTAATACTGTATGTTTTAACTAAACAGTTCATCTCAAAAGCTTTTTAAATCTGGCAGTTAGATGGACACCTCATATGTATTAAGATCGGGTGAGGATTTGTAGATAATACGGATGGAACGGAAATCGTTGGTTTCACTGCTCGCGTGTCAGGAGATGATGTCATGATCTGGTGGAAGTTGTGTGCGGGATTTGCCTGTTTTCCAGAAGAAAAGTGTCTCGCGCCGCATCGGCTCAGGATTGCTGATGTTGAGTTGGCATTTTGGGTGAAAACCCCAGAAGACTCCTAAAACACAGGTAAAGCAACGAGCAGTGTCACAATTCTACGTGTAGGCTTATGTTTAAAACTAGTGCTTTTTAGATTAAGCGTGCATTTCGCATACTTCTGGCTCAACAACAACAATAATAATAATAATAATAATAATAATAATAATAATAATAATAATAGTCCCTGATTAATAAAATAATAAATAATACATTTAAGGTTCATTGGTTTTCATAAGAACCAGTCATCTTTTGCATTGATTCACAATAACTTCTTTTCTGTTGCTTATATTACTGTCATTCCGTCTATTAATTTATGCATAAAATAGCATTGGTGCTTCTGGTGCACTTATTTACTGTGCTACATAAACTATATGACACTTCAGAATTAACCCCATATATACATTATTATGTACTACGGCATGACACTGCAGCTGTGCACAAAGCGAGCTGCATGAAGACGTGGTGTGTTCAGGTCGGAGTCGGATCCCTGACTCTGTCTCGACCCCATTGAACACATTCAGCATGAACAGGAGCCTTTTAAAGTCTCTTTAACACCCTACAATCAGTGTCTGATCTCACTAACGCTCTTGTTATCTTTTGGCAAGTCTTCAAGTCAAGTCAAGAAGCTTTTATTGTCATTTTAGCCACATATAGCTGTTGCAGTACACAGTGAAATGAGACGACGTTTCTCCAGGATTGTGGTGCTACATAGAACAAAGACAGGGCTAGGACTTAGTAAATTAGTCCTAGATACATAAGGTGCATCTGTGCAACCTGGTGCAAACAGTGCAGGACAAAAGACAATAAGACAGTGCAGGGCAAAAGACAATAAGACAGAAAGACAGTGCAGGGCAAAAGACAATAAGACAGAAAGACAGTGCAGGACAAAAGACAAGAAGACAGAAAGACAGTGCAGGGCAAAAGACAAGAAGACAGAAAGACAGTGCAGGGCAAAAGACAAGAAGACAGAAAGACAGTGCAGGGCAAAAGACAATAAGACAGAAAGACAGTGCAGGACAAAAGACAAATAAGACAGAAAGACAGTGCAGGACAAAAGACAGAAAGACAGTGCAGGACACAATGTAGTGCAGGAAAAAAGACAGTGCAGGACAAAAGACAGAAAGACAGTGCAGGACGAAAGACAGTGCAGGACAAAATACAAACAAAAAATAGTGCAAAGAAAAGATATGACAATACACAAAAGCAGCGCTGACCAGCGTAAATACTGTATGTCCAATCAAAATTGCGTGTGCAGAAATACTAGAATGAACACATTATTATAGCAGCAGTTACATGAGGTCGACTGCAATCGACTGAAATGTGAGATAGAATGTGCAAAGAGCAAAAACAGTGTGCAAAAACAGCAGGTAAACAGTTTGATATGATGGTGCTGTAGACATGGATGTAAATTGAAAGAGTGTATTTGGTGTGAGTCATTTGCAGTCCATACAGTTGATTGTGTGTGTGTGCGCATGTGTGTGCGCATGTGTGTGCGCACGTGTGTGTATTGTGTGTATGGTCTTCCCACTAGACTGGAGCGTATTATAACAGTAAGTCAGTCTGTTCAAAAATCATGTGTGCACAAACATTTGGTTATATAGTGTGTTCTTGCTGTTGTGTTGCTGCAGCATGGATTGAATTTGAATTTGGACTGAACTTCATATGTTGGTCCTTTCGTTTTCAGGGCTGAAGTTCAGCTGTAGATGTGATGCAGCGTCCTGCTTAATTTGCAGGTTGAATATAAAGCAACATGACGCTCAGGAGAGGTAATCACCAAGGAATTCTCACCGTTTCCTTCATATTTATTTAGGCCTCAGCTTTGGTTGATCTTGATGTTTATAAATTAGCCTAACTGCCAATTTTTTTCTTCCCGCTTTATAAAAGGTTAGTGGAGAGAAATATGTCAAAGCCTGAAAGCAGGCGTGTGCTGAAAATAAGTTGAATGTTATTATTTTGAAAAACTAAATCACACATAATTATGTAAAAAATCTGAAAACTAAAAAAAAAAACACGATTTGTTTCATATGAAGCATCTGTGATGTTCAAAAAACGGTGCAATTTTTGATGCCAGGATTCTATGAACTGCATAAATGAATTGTTTGTGAAAGAGTCGACACCCTTAAATAATTAAATAATGATACATAAACACTGGTTTTTACTGGTTTTTATTTAATTTTTAGTTTTTTTTGTATTTTTATAATTGAATTAAGTAATGCTTGAGTCGATTAATATGAGTTGAGTCGATTAATACGATTCGCTGAACAAAAGAACGCATGTCTGAACAACATGAAAGTATTAAATAACTTGTTGAAAGTCAATAAATCCAAATTTTGCGTATACACTTGTCCAAAGTCACTATAGACAAATTTGGAGCTTGTTACTCACAAAACTGTGTGAATCCTTTTCTGTATGGGGCGTCTCTGACAACCAAAAACAAACTTGTGCATAATCTGGTTAATTTGGTATCATTTGGTTTCTAGTGAATTCCAGGTCACTGTTGATGCTCTTACAAACGTTAACCATGTATAAATTTAAAAAGGTTTTTTTTGTGTGTGTGTGTTTTTAATTTCAGTGAACGTAGTGATCCTGGTCCTGCTCTCGATCGCCTTTTTAATCATCGTGCATCGAAATCTGCTGAATCTCAGCGACTTCCTGAAGCAAGATGGTTCAGGTACTAATTCGTAAGGACTCTGAGTCATTTCTTTCTGTTCAAACGTGTACGCTTTTCTGCACCGTGCTGTAAAAAGTCGTTTTTTTCTGTTAGACTCAGCCCCGGGTGCGATCCTGCCCTTTGAAAGCGGGTTCTTTGCGGAGCGGAAAGTCAGGACCGGGGAGGAGATCCCGGTGGTAATCACAGCCTCCGAGGAGAGACTCGGTGCCGCAGTGGCCGCCATGAACAGCATCAACCAAAACAGCAAAGCCAACGTGGTTTTCAGCGTCGTGACCCTCAACGAGTCTGTGGAACATCTCCGGTGAGGGAAGAACTCGTGTTTGTGTTTGTGTGTGTGTGTGTGTGTGTCTAATGTGTAGTTATCATGTGTCAGGACTTGGCTGAGCAAAACAGACATCAAGCACAAGATCATAACGTTCGAGCCAAAAATCCTGAAGGGAAAGATTTCCTTTAATCCTCAGCAACTGGATTTGGAAAAACCGGTAAATACACACATCTCTCTTCTCACTTGTTCGATACACGTCATTGAAACTCTTCATCTTAGATCACACGTGGTGTTTTTTTTTCCTCGCCAGCTCACTTTCGCCAGGTTTTACATGCCAAACTTCTTACCTGACACGGAGAAAGTGATCTACTTGGACGATGATATTATTGTACAAGGTTCACATTAAACTCACGTCCACTTTAGTTTAGCGTCTTATTGCTCGGGTAAAAATAAATAAATAACTAAAATAAAATAAAATTGTGTTTTTTTTGATTAAAGGAGACATCCAGGAACTTTTTGACACCGGTCTGAAGCCTGGCCATGCTGCCGCTTTTTCGGAAGACTGCGATTCTGCCTCTTCTAAAGCCATCGTTAGAGGAGCAGGAAACCAGGTAAATCTCATTTGTAAAAACAACCTTGAGGCTGTGTTAAAGTCTCATGAAAAGAGATGAACAATTAATAAATCAGTCATAAAGTAAAAACCAAGACCTGTGTTTTGGTTGTCATGGCAACCTTATTGACGAGACTAAAATTAGTGCCAAAAATGGCTTGTTTGGGCACCGAGCTGTGGCGTCGTGTCCTCGCGTCTCGTCTAAAATACGTACATTTTTCTTCGTTTACTTTCCTTTAACCACATGTTCGTGCTGGAATTATTTATATTCCCACGTACGTGTGCTTCCGATTCTGGAGGGGAAGGGGGGGGATGGAGATCACGCGTAATGCAGTGGGATTTGGAAGAAGTAACGTTTAGACTTGGTAACTGTCACCGAAGTCCTGGGATTGAAATTCTTATTTATTTTTAAACAGAACAGTTATATTGGTTTTCTGGACTTCAAAAAGGAAACTGTTCGGAAACTGGGAATGCGAGCAAACACGTGTTCTTTTAATCCTGGCGTCATCGTGGCGAACTTAACCGAATGGAAACACCAAAACATCACGCAGCAACTGGAAATGTGGATGGAGCGCAATGTCAAGTGAGTGGGTCATAATCGCTAGATGCTACGCTGGAAGTTTATACATCTGTAAAAGCTCTAACGTCTTATTAGGATGAAGGAATTTAGTCTTATGAAGAAAATGGCTTGGTTATGATTCTTCTTCACATGGCGCCGACGGCAGATCGATTCCATTTCACAGCTGAACCGTTCGCTATTTTCTCCATTTTTATCTAATGATTCTGTTCTTCCACTCCATCAGGGAAGGTCTTTACAGCAACATGTTAGCGGACAGCTTCACTACACCGCCGCTACTTATAGTGTTCTACAAGCGTCACTCCAGCATTGAGCCCATGTGGCATGTCAGACATCTCGGTAAGTGTTTCTGATCCTAAACTGAGGAACTCATTGGATCGATTTTAGCTGAAGAATCGCTTCAGGATATGCTGTTATTGGTAAATAATCCCGTCACGTTACCATATCGTTGATTATTTTCCCATAACAGCACAATCCTAAGTGTTATATTCCGTATTCCATCAGCCACTGGTATAGAAAAGCATTCGGAGCTTGATGGAGCCGTTTATTTCAAACTTGATCTGATGCTTTCAGGAGCCACCGGAGCTGCAAATCGCTACTCTCCACAGTTCATCAGCGCCGCTAAACTTCTCCACTGGAACGGACATTATAAGCCGTGGGGTAGAGCCGCGTCCTACTCCGGCGTTTGGGATAAATGGTACATTCCAGATCCTACGGGTAAATTCCATCCGATCAGAAAACACTCAGGAGACAAATAAACTTTAGACTTGGAAGTGTAAAAATAACATGACCCGTAACTAATCTTTTGCACAAATATTTCGGTTTATTAGGACGACCTGGATTCGGATACTGAAAAGGATTGTAAGGATTTTGCAATGCTACACATTTTCGATGCTTTTCCAGCATCTGATGATTTTTAAGCAGGTCCAAGATTTATTTATTTTTTTTTCCAATTGACAGCATGCGGTATATAGTTAAAGCAATTTGGCTTGAAAACTAGAATAAAGTATTAGCACGGATTTAAACGCGACATACGGATGGAAGCAGGCGGGAAATCAGATCAGTTTACTTTAAACATACTCAGTATTTCATTTGATTGGCATCTCTGGAAAATTGTCCCTAGTGTGTGATTGAGTGTGTGTGTGTACCCTGTGATGGGTTGGCACGCCGTCCAGGGTGTATCCTGCCTTGATGCCCGATGACGACTGAGATAGGCACAGGCTTCCCGTGACCCGAGGTAGTTCGGATAAGCGGTAGAAGATGAATGAATGAATGTTTCCATTATGACTTCTGTGCACAGTTACACTGAATACACACTTCACCTGAACTCATCAGGTGGTAGAAACGGACCTCGAGACGGCACGATGACAGCCAGCGTCTTAAAACGGTATCAAACGAATACGTTCCGTTTAACATTCCACCAACACCAGGGGAAAATTGATTACGACTAACGGCATGAATCCTGAGAACAAGCCTAGGACAAAAACACTAAAACGCTACCTCAATCCTTATTGCCTACACTCTAAAGGTCCAGCATTTTTCAGATGGCTTTTTCTTTTCATCCATTTAGTTACTTATGCAGTTGGGTCGCAGGGGATTTTTGCGAGGTACCTTTCCAAGTACAGAATAAAACCACTTAATTTAGATTTTTGCATATATCATTTTTAAGCATGTGTTTTGTTTTTTGTCTTCAGTGATTTCTAGCACATTTCACTTCTTGACCAAGAGTTATTTCCATTTCAGCCTCACTGTTACTTCTTCGGAAGCGTGTGATCACATCTGTAAATAAGAAAAGCAAATAATTCTATATTTACGTATTAAAAAGTCTTGTAACATTATTAATTTGTTGTGTATTTATCGGTTAACTCTAGTGAAGAACAATAACAACACATAAGGAATAAAACCCAACAGCATGTCACGGAGTGGTGTTAGAGGAAAATCACAGCAATCTAAAGAAGATTTTTACCTGCATCTTGTTACTCAGAAACCTCACACTAAAGAATTGACACTTGAGTCTTTACATAAATCATCATCATCATCTTCACGAAATCTTTCCCATAAAGTTTGGTTCTTTTAGCAAATCACATTTACATATACAAGCTGTTATACAAAATGACCAATCAGCATTGAAAATGCAACAGGTCTGAGATAGAAACTGCATTTTGAAGAAATAACACTACTGTAGGTGCCATTATTATTTCAAGCACTTGTTACAATAAAGGTCTGCTTGCATGGTTGTAGATTTGAACCGGCACTAGTTTGCAGACGTTTAAAAACGAGAGTCAGGACTTAAAGTAGAGAAAATTAAAAGTTTAATTATCCATCATATATACAACTGGTACAGACAGGCTGACAGATGTGTTTTCAGCCAGATGTTTCAAAGGATTGTAGCTCTGTCATAGATATACCAAGTCGACACACTGGCTAACATCTTATACAAAGTCTGTGCTGAAATCGTAGGCGTCGTTATCGTCCTTCTTCTCCCCAGCCAACAGATCAATGTTGACAGAAGCAGTGTTTTTGTTTCCTTGCTTCTGTTTACCTACGTGAGACAAGACAAGTGACCGTCGCACCTCTTACTTAAATTTTCCCAGTTAACAGAATGTGATAGAAGATAAAACTCTTCACTACTTACATGTTTTCTGACTTGGGGTCTGCTTTGATACAGGAGTCTCGATCTAAAATGTTTCAAGAAAAAAAAAAAAAAAAAAACATGATGAGACTGAAGAAGCCATAAACAAAGACCGGTCTGGTTCCGTAAGGTCAAGCAGCAGTGATGTAGCAAAGATTGGTAATATTGATGAGTTCAGAGTTGGATTAGAAGGTCATCAAGCATATATGACACAATGGATTCATCATGACTCATCACTTCTAACGCGTCTGTAAACTAAAATTGGAGGAATTAAAGCGAAGACTTTAGATGACTTCCAGTTTATTTAACCCAAGATTTATGCACCAACTATATATTTGGTCATTTTTCTATTATTGTTTGGCTAAAAAATTAACAGTTTCACCCATTATGTGCATTTGCTCTCGGTCTCGTTTATACTGTACCTCCTCAATGTCCTCCATTTCTTCCGTTTCCTCAACCAAGATGTCCTCTTCCTCCTCCCCATCATCCTCATCATCTTCCTTCTCCTCCAGTGTGTGTTTTTCCTCTGGGAGTTCACCGACATTCAGAATTCCATCAGTCATGCCCTTCGAGTTGAGCGTTATAGTGGTCAACAGTTTTGGAGCACACAAACCTAAAGGGGGAGGGGGCAAAAAAAAAAACAAACAAAAAAAAAACCACTACATTAACATCTATAACAAGCAGATTTGGCAAATCAGCTACGAAGCAGTAATCTTTCTAAATTCAGCACAAGATAACGATTAACTAAAATGAGAGACGGAAAACAGGAGACGAAACGTACGTTTAATAATCTGTTTGGTGTGTGATTTTATAGCATCCAACTCCAGACCCGTGTGCATTTCTGTAACCATGGATTTAGTGAGGTGTGGAGGGAGGCGTCCTGTCTCTGGTACTGTAGTACTGTAGTTCAGTTTCGCTCTGGTAAAGAAACACATCACTCAATTTTTGATATTATTCTGTACTCCATGACCAACATGTAAACACATGATACTAGTAATGAATAACAACAAAGCATTATTGAGTAGTACTTGTTGTAAAAACAAGCAGCTCACCCGGTCCAGTCCTTGAGAAACAGTGTTGCAGCCTGCTCTGTATTGGGCAGCAAACCTTTCTGTAGCAAGCCACGCTTCTTGGCGAATAAGGTCAAGAAATCCAGCGAGTTTTTGTACTTGGGGACGTTGTAGTGCAACATGATCTGAAGATGAAACGGATATGACTTAATGATTTATCTGGAAGCAATGATATAATTTAAAATGTTACCATTTTGTTTAAGAACTGGACTTTGTAAAGTATTCCCATTTCTGACTGCAGATGAATGCCGCTTTAAGTGTAGACTTTATGAGAACGGAAACCTTTAACATTTTCTGTGTTTATAGAAGAGAGACAACTTCATAGACTAATAATGTGCTAAGTAGATTTAAAAAAAAAAAAAAAAAAAAAAATGAAAAGAAAGACAAGCACGTCACTCATTTGTTTCTACTCACCTGCTGCTGGTCGCACTGTTTCAACAAGGCCTTGACAGTTTCGAGAGGATTCACCTCTTTATCATCTGCCTGCATGCTCCTCAGAGCCAGCTTGTCACCAGAGTTACATGGAGCTGCCACTATGGCTGGGCTGTCGAGCATCTTCACCTTTTTGGAGACATGTACTTCCTGCATACACCTGGATGATAACACGACAGTACATTCTCAACCCCAGCGCTTTATTTCTTGCTATGTTTTAAAAAATGTACACTTTGAAGCTCAGTGTTGGATTGAGTTCAGACTCCATGGTCATGGTCAGATCAATACAGTTCATCACGCTTCATAAGATTTGTGCCCTGTGTAAGAAATAAACAGCAGAGGCTCCCAGTCCAGTTCCAGTCACAGACTCCAACAAGCTAATTTCGTCCCTAATAAAAGTGTGCTGGGAAATTAAGGGGTATTAACAGTAATTAATTCATGTGTAACAAGAAGTTTGCTCTGAATGCTCAGAGTCAGTGTTGAACAATGGTTAATCTGTATGCGTGTTTGTGCTTTAGACTGAATTGGGAGCCTGTGAAGTTTAGCCAAGACTACTATAAACAAACTCACTTGGTCAGTCCTCGCTCTACTCCAGCGTTACATGCTCTGATGCCTTTTAAAGTGTTGATGATGCTGCTCTTTCCAACATTCGGGAAACCTGAACGGATGCACATCATCGCCGTTTAAACAATGCTTATTTTCGAATGTGTCACCTCAGGAATCGAGAATCAGAACGCGAGATTGAGATGTGAAATTCACCGACTTACCGACGACACCGACTATGAGCATAGTCTCCGTGTCTTGGGTGCTGGCCAACAGGTTGAGTGTCTGCATGAGAGAATCAGAGCCTAAGGACATTGTTGCTCTGCTGTAGTCAATGCGATCATTGGCAGCTCTCTTCTTCTTCTCAAGCTAGAACAATCCAACAAACAAACGTATTATAGTCATCAGCAGAAATACTCCAGAGCTCCAAATGGGCACGAGTTTCTGGTTTAAACATACCACAGTCTTGTCCTGGAGTTGTACGGATGATTTGAAGAGAAACGTAGGGCATTGTGCTTGAAGATACTGAACCCATTTCTCCAGAATGTTTTTGGGCACAAGATCTAACGGTAGAACGAAAAAAACGGCTCAGGGATCTTTTTTTTTTTTTTTTATTTCTCTGTTATCTCAAGTCTCATTGTACAGCACACTAGTTACATACCGATCTTGTTTAGTATAAACAGCAGCCGTTTCTTTCCCTCGTGCCTTAACACGGCTTCCTCCAGCTGAGGACAGCGGCAGCCCATAGGGTCCCTGGCATCCAGGACTTCCAATATCACATCAGAAGCTTCAATAACCTGAGCAGGACAGAACACAGTGAGCACAAACAGAACACAAGTGACCGTCCTGATGTAGAATTTGCCTCCTGTATAATAACAAAATAACGGTTTTTAAATGGTCAAAATGAGTCGGTGTCCATTTTACCTTATTCACTTCACTGCATCTGAACTTCTTTGAGCTTTTTGCTTTGCCAACAGCCGCCCTTTTTTCTCTCTGTGCTTTTACTTTCTCCTGCTGCAAAATGCAACAAGGACGAACGCGTTAATAAATCACATCAGTAACATCTTACATGGCAGAGAGCACAAAATCCCTGCATTCGTGTGACCGGTGTCGCTTGTTACTGGAGACGTCGCTCTGCCTTGTAAACGTACACAGACAATAAATGGTGTAATGATTGATTATTAAAAAACTGCATTTGCAGAACATCTGACTGGCGCAAAACAAGTAGCCACATAGACAATTCTGATAATAAGGGCTTCAGAAATACTCTTGATTAGAATTGATTAGAAGCCTCTCTTATATGTGCAAACTGGGAGTGAATGGATAAATCTTTTACAAAAACATTGCTTCACAATACCCTTTAAATAGAAAAACGACAAATCACCTTTTTCACTCTCTGTTTCTTTGCCGGCGTGGCCTCACTTTTTTCCTCTTTGCCCTTCAGTTTTTTCTCTGCTCGCTCTTTCTGCTTCGCTAGTCTGTTCTTCTCCTTCAGCTCTTCAAGCTGCACCATGCAAAGAAACCAAAACAGAAGGGTCAGATGTGGAAACAGAATAATACATAATTGTAAAAGAGTCTAACACGTCATTCTGGTGCACCTCTTGCTTTCTTTCCTCTGCTTCTCTGAGGACTTCCTCTTTAAACGGCGCGCTGTTTGGGACACCAATGTCCTTCTTGATCTTTCGCCTGATTCCGGTCTTCTTCCCCTCTTTTCTGAGTTTTCTGTGATGCTCTCGAACCTACGAACAGGAGAAAGTAAAGATCCAAAATGGGAAATCTAAACTCTAATGTACGTCACTGGTCATATAGAACTCAATTTATGAGAGGAGAACGTGTTATTTCATACCCTAAGAAGTGCACGAAGATATCAAAAAAGGGTGTATTTGTGGTGTGAAATAAAGCAAAACATACTGAAACAGTAGCAGAGGGAAATAACCATTGAACTAACTACATAACCACATTGTGTGTGTGTGTATATATATAGAGCGAGAGACAGCAAGAGACAGCGAGAGCGAGAGACAGCGAGAGCGAGAGACAGCGAGAGCGAGAGACAGCGAGAGCGAGAGACAGCGAGAAAGAGACAGACAGCGAGACAGAGACAGACAGCGAGACAGCGAAGAAGAGACAGCGAAGAAGAGACAGCGAAGAAGAGACAGCGAAGAAGAGACAGCGAAGAAGAGACAGCGAAGAAGAGACAGCGAAGAAGAGACAGCGACAGCGAGAGAGAGACAGTGAGAGAGAGACAGTGAGAGAGAGAGAGACAGTGAGAGAGAGAGAGACAGTGAGAGAGAGAGAGACAGTGAGAGTGAGAGAGACAGTGAGAGTGAGAGAGACAGTGAGAGTGAGAGAGACAGTGAGAGAGACAGTGAGAGAGACAGTGAGAGAGACAGTGAGAGAGACAGTGAGACACACAGACAGACACACAGACAGACACACAGACAGACACACAGACAGACACACAGACAGACACACAGACAGACAGACAGACAGACAGACAGACAGACAGACAGACAGAGACAGCTTACCTTTTTCTGGATTTTATAGCGTTTGGCGCAGGACATGCGCTTACTCGCCTTTTTTAACTCTTAAAAAAAAAGACAGAATTTTATGTATTTCATGATTAGCTTCTTAGCTTAGCTTCATAGCTTAGCTTCCTAGCTTAGCGTCTTAGCTTATACTGCATCACTCACTCAAACTAAAAAGAACAAGAAATATGTATGAAATGTATAACGCTTCACCAGACAAAAATAAATAAATCTAATATTGTTCATCCTTCAATTAGCTTTAAATATGCCATTTGTTACTGTAATAAACAATGTATTATAACGGTACTTACTTGGTCGTTTCATGGTTGTCGTTGCCACGCGCTTTCCTCACGTGCGGATTCTCCGTGCTTAGTTGACTAGTTCTGCTTGTTTCCGTTTCCGCTTACGCTCGCGCTAGCTGACTCCAAACGCGTGTGTTTTACGCACCTGTATTGCGCCGAACTCCGCCTCTATAAGATCAGGTTTGGTCTACAAGCAGCACTGAGCGTTACATTCCCAGGTTTATTATTCAGTGCACATAAATATTAAAAATAAAAAACAGACTCTACTTTGCATTGCTCGAAAAAAAAATCCTGTTCTCTCTCTCTCTCTCTCTCTCTCTCTCTCTCTCTCTCTCTCTCTCTCTGTCTGGCTGTCTCTGTCGTCGTCCCCCCCCCCCATGATTGATTGTAAATGTATCTAAAATGCATCATTTCTTGCTGTTTTTTTGTTATTAATATGACACTGTTTGCAAATTGATTTTTTTTCTTCTTTTATTATATTGCAACTACTACTATTCATTATAATAATAATAAGAAGAAGAAGAAGAAGAAAAAGAAGAATTTTTATTTTTGGATAAAATTTTTACATTTGGAACTAAAAGCCAAATACTTGATATTTATATTAAATTTAATAAAGGATAAAAAAACTACACATTTTAGAGAGAAAAAAGTAAATCTAACACGTATTTGCACTTTATTTATTGCCGTTGTTTACGAGTAATAGTTGCTATGGTGATAAACGGTTAAGGACTTCCCAAGTGCCCAATCACACGTCGTCTTGTCTGCACGGACAACTTTAGCCAATACGAGTGCAGGAGGCGGGACCTGTCGGTATACGGGTGCGAAAAAAATAACGCACTCCAAATGGTTAATTTCCCCCCCACGTAATAAATCAGTCAGGGTTTTGCGAATGTTTTGCCTACATTCGCAAAGAAGGCTGAAAAGAAACTGCAGGTAAGGTCGTGTTGCCCCGAGTGAGTTTTTTCCCCACCACTTTAGCTGTTCACGGTTAGATATCATCTCCGGTGTTGAATAGAAAAGCGCCGGTGAAGAACAATCATCGGCTAACTGCTAACTCGGCTACGTCTGAAGATGCACACTAGCGTACTGGATAGTGTGCGAGTAATAATACAGTAGTTAAAAACGGCGCGGTGCTTTGACGTGCTATGTAGGACGTTAGTATGCTGTTTTGGACGCTGCCTTTGTGTTTGTGTACCGTAGCGACAGAAGACCTGTCATCCAAAGCCTTCATCTCAGCCGCACATAACGGTGCTGCATCACTAATTATATCAGCAAAATCCGGGTTTATTCAAAGGTTTATGAGTATTTTCTGTGCATGCATTTATCTCTGCAAAGTAAATATGCATACATGCGTGTTTGCAGCCTTATACGTGAGCTGTTATGGTGTGTATGACATATAGATTAGATTTAGGAAAACACATCATATTCAACACAGTGTAAAGACACACTGCACTACTTCCTAGTTAAAGCACTGTATAGTCACAACAAGATTAGATGACCAATACTATAAGGATTATATTTACTGATTTCATTTGTGCCTAGAGACCAAAACAAAGAAGATGTGGGACAGAAATGAGCTTTCTCCCTAAAGGACATAATAATCTGGAATTCGAGCCGTTTATAACTCTTTATAAACCCGTAGGAGACAATTGAGGTGGTTAAGACACCTTAGAAGGATACCCCATGGTATCGTTCACGTCTTGCTGGAGATATTAGATATCGGAGTTGACTTGCAGACGTCTGGGGATCCCCCGGGAGAAGCTGGAATGTATTCAGCCTGTTGCCTCTACGAGCCACGTATTTCAAGGATTTTTCATTTTAGTGCCTGAAGTTTTGTTCGTTTTTCATCTAGGAACCTCCAGCTTCAACTCCACCATGGGCTCTAAGCGAAGGCGGGCCACGTCCCCGTCCAGCAGCGTGAGCGGTGGAGACTTTGAGGACAGCCAGCCGGGGCCGACCTCCTCGTCCGGCCGCAAGAGAAGAAGAACAGCAAACATTCCTACGGTTGATCCTGTGAGCTCAGCTCAAATCCTATACAATATAAACCATGGATTTATTTTTCCATTATAGTTTAGAAAGTTAGCATCTCGTAAATCTTATCCGTTTACAGCTACATTCCATGTTGTAGACTAAATCATGTCAGTTCCCATTATCACGTTCTCTGAAAGACAGTAAGTCAAAACAACACGACTTATGTTACGGAGTAACCCAGAAAGTCAGGAAGACTTTCCTGTGGTGGAAATCATACTATTTACAAAGCGCTGACACTGGATCTACTGGATCTGAATCTGAATCTACCAAAATAGATTTCTTTCTTCTATATAAACTGGTGATTTGATCTACTCTCAGAGCTGCTGTTATGGACAATTAAGTAAAACCTTCTAGCTAATCAGGTCCAAGAAATCAACAGATCAATCTGTCAGATGTTTCTGCACATGAGAGTGCAAGGTCTTTATGGGCATGTGTGGTCTTTGTACAATCCGTACATCTTTTTCCAGTATTAAACTAACTCTGTTCTTAAGCTCTGTTCTAGATTAGCTTCATTTTGGCAAATAGCTGCTTGTTTCCTTTGTGTTCCATGCACTGTTCTGTCTGTTTCCTACCCCTCAGATTGCAGTGTGTCATGAACTTTACAACACTATCAGAGACTATAAGGATGAACAAGGCAGGATGCTTTGTGAACTCTTCATCAGAGCACCAAAGAGAAGGTGAAACACACAAAACTGGTTTATCAGGAACACTATACTCAAAACAGCCTCAATTTAATGTTTCAAAGATTCAACCCATGATTGGCTGATTAGATAATACCCTGGATGAGGAGGTGGACAGGTGTTCCTAATAAAGTGCTCAAAGTGCTCTCTAAACAGTCTGTCTGAGAAATCTAAGTGAAGAATTATTAGTGTATAATAATCCTCAGCCATTTCTCCCCCTAAGGAACCAGCCTGATTACTACGACGTAGTGACGCAGCCTATAGACATGATGAAGATCCAGCAGAAGCTGAAGATGGAGGAGTACGACGACGTGGAACAGCTCACGCTCGATTTCCAGCTCCTCTTTAACAACACTAAGACCTACTACAAGGTAGCTCATCGTTCTACACAGAGTTTATTAGCTAAACTAATAAATATATATCACATTAAGATACCATTCACGTTTGGTCAAATGCAGATTTATTGGCACCCTTTATGAAATAAATAAATAAATAAATTATATATATATACATATATATATATATATATATATATATATATATATATATATATATATATATATATATATATATATCTCATATTTTTAATAATAATAATATTAATTATTAATTAATAAATATTTAAAATATATAAGGTGTAAAACATATTTTGCCCTTATACTCTATAGGTTGAATAATTTAAAGTTTAATCAAAATCATATTATATATTATTGTTTGATTCTGTTATATTGTGTTAATATATTATGATATTATGATTTTAATTAATTGTGCATTCCAGGTTGGGCGAGTGAGTACTGGATATATTTTCTCATTCTCATTTTTTAATATGGGACATAAAATGATGCGCTATGATAAACAAACAAACAAACAAAAAGTTAATCCTCTTGTTTTATTCCCAGCCCGAAACCCCAGAGTACCGAGCTGCATGTAAGTTATGGGACCTTTACATTCGCACCAAGAACGAGTTTGTGCAGCGAGGAGACTACGACGAAGACGACGATGATGGTGACGACGCTCGAGAGACTCCAGGAGGCGCCATGGAGGACGAGGCGAGAGTGGACAGAAAATATTTTCAAACTGTGTTTGTGATTACGTGAATAAATCTCTCTTGTGTGAGCTGGAGAAATAAATTGTGTTCACTTGTTCCTCAGGCTGCAGCAAGTCTTAAGGAGGTTTTGGAGCAGCTGCTCGACACGGTGTTGAGACACACCGAACACGGACGACTCGTCAGCGAACTCTTCCAAAGACTTCCTTCTAAAATAGTAGGAATAAACCTAACATATAACATACATGGTTCTATTTTCAGAATATATTTTTACTGTTTTGCTTGTTTCATTTGCAGCAATATCCGGATTATTACACTATTATCAAAGAGCCGATAGATCTCAAGGCCATTGCGCAGCGGATACAGGTATCTCTAGTACAAATGACATGCCAGATATTTGACAATGTTCCATTTCAGCATTTCATGAAATGAGATCTGTTTCCCTTCCAGATTGGCTACTACAAAAGCGTGAATCATATGTCTAAAGACATTGACCTGCTAGTCAAAAACGCTAAAACGTACAACGAGCCTGGTTCTCAGGTCTTCAAGGTAATGTATAAAATGCGACACTGTTATAAGCAAGGAATAAAATGCCTCCCTGAACATACTATTTTTACAGCAATGATGATGTGTTTTTCTTTGTTCAGCGACATCTGTTTTTAATCTGTTTATTAAAAGGCTTAGGTTGGGAATGTTTGCCATACAAAACCCTGTGAAATTTGTTGTTACTATAGAAACGGTACCATATCAGAACAAGCAGCATGTGGCATAATGTATAATTATGAATCAGCTACACGGATCGTTAACTTCTTCTCTGAGCGTAGCAGAATAACTTGTCACGATGAACCCACAGGACTCGAACACGATCAAAAAGATCTTTTCCCAGAGGAAGATGGAGCTCGAGCACATGGAGCCTATAAAAAGCAGCATCCGTATCAGGTCAGCCCTGTCAGACATGTTTCTTTTATTTCTGTAAAGCAAAAAGCAGGCAGACAGAGCAGTAAAACTATTGTTTTGTTTTGGGCTCATTAGGAACAGAAAATCCGTGCATGGAGACAGACTCTCTTCGATTACCATGGCTTTACAGTACGGCTCAGAGAGCGATGAAGACGGCATTCTCACCGGTACCTACCTTTTGTTACTGGTTATGACTGGTTTACAGTTACAGCAGGGTATAAGTTCAAATGTCAAAAGTTTCCTAAAACTGCCTGTCTGACCAATTCTTTGCTGCTATTCTTTTAACTAAGGCTCGGTGCATTATGACGAGGGCGAATCAGAAGCTGAGAGCATCCACTCCAACATGGACATGTCCAATCCCATCTTCCAGATGTACGAGGCTATACGAGGAGGCAGAAACAGTCAAGGGCAGCTTATAGCTGAGCCTTTTCTTCAGCTGCCCTCCAGGAAAGACTACCCAGACTACTACCAGCAGATTAGCCAGCCCATTTCCCTCCAGCAAATTCGGTATGGCAGGGCTACACTACCCACATGCATGTGCGTTAGCTCGAACCCTAACCCTAACCCTAGGAACTAATGCATCTACTTACAACAGTTATATTTTAATACTTATAGTTCATATTCAGGGATTCACTAGCATGCATAGCTGTTGATTGATTGATTGATTAATTAATTAATTTATTTATTTATTTAAAGCAATGCTATGTAAGACGTCTTGTCTTTGCTTTGTAAAGGGGACTAGAGAGCAAACAGCAGCAGCGCTAGACCGGCTTCTGCCACCAGAGGGCTCCAGATCACGTCAGCTTAATTGTAATCAGTTGCTACTAGCTCCACCTGTGCTTTAGTTTATTTTAAGGAAAGCGCCCCACTTGGTAATTGCTTAGTATTGGGTCAACCATCTTCCATGTTGGTTCTCATTTCTCAGCTGGTAATGGTTGGTAATATTTTTCTGGGTAATTTTTCTGGGTAATTTAAGTGGTTTCTCTAAGCCAATGCACAAGCACTCTAATATTTCAGGTTATGTATATATTTATAGGTATTCTCCAATTTTAACAATGGAAATCAAGACAAAGCAGCTTTGTAAATCCAGATATGCATTTAGATTTAGATGAACAACCATGGGAAAAACTTCCTGAGATCACATGTGGAAGAAATGCTCAGAAGGACCCATCCTGTTCTAGTGCCATTATGAGCCACCCATCACCCGTCATTGACTGTATGAAAAGTATAGAAATCATACACTGCCCAGAATTATCATCAGTAAGCACCAGAGTCATTTTTAATTTCATTTTTATCTCTAAATCTCTAGGATCCTAAGTTATTTACTGAGTAATGAATACTTGAAAGTGTTTGAAGCAAGAAATCAACCACAGAAATGTTTAGGGCATCTCTGTGGTATCAACCACAGCACGTTAATGGAAAACTTTTGGCTATCCATGTCGGAAAACAGCATCCAAACATCTGCGAACAAGAACAATGTGTGCCCACAAACCTTCCAGATCTAAGCTTTTACGTAAGGGAGAAGCCATTAACAAAAGACACGACTAAATATAAACACTGACTAAGCTAAGGCTAAGCTATCGATGCCATGATGCATTGAATACGAATTGATTGAAGCAATACGAACTGAGAACCAGCAGTAGGAATTGAGAAAGTTACACATCTGATAATTACTGATGTTTTTGGGTTAAAAATGTTTGGGTCTTACATCCATCAGCCTCTAATTTAAAAGTACTCAAAGTCAGGAGCACTACACACCAGAGCTTTCACACTGGAAGTGAATCAGTGCCGTAGATTAGTAGGAGTCAGATTTTGACTTTCACTTGACTACTGTTCAACATTGGCCTTTTTGAAACACTATTGATCCAACTGTGTTCCCGAGATCCTACTGAGATCTTCAACCTCTTAGATATAAATTTACACCAATTTCCTTATCTTTAACCTTTTTAGTTTGCACCTTAGTCTTCATTTTCACTCTTTTCCTTTAGACTGACAATCTCTTTAATGACGGTTTACCGATCAAAGTGGTCCATGTTCAGAAAATCTGTTAATAGTACACAAGTGAAGGCCAAATTAATATCTTCCATCTGGAGCTTCTGAACCCTGGGGGTGGGTGAATACTTATGCAAACAGCATTTTTTACATCTAGATTTTCTTTGAAGCTGTTCTTCCTGTATTCAGCGATAAGATGAAGAATAACGAATACGAGAGCGTGGAGCAGATGGACGCTGATCTGAATGTGATGTTTGAAAACGCAAAACGCTACAACGTCTCCAACTCCCACATCTACAAACGGGCTCTGAAACTGCAGCACATTCTTCAGGTTCTGTCCTTACATTTTTTTTTTTTTACTCCCTTTGGGTGTAACATCAGTCTTGGCTCATCATCAACCTGACTGACTCGAATATGAATGTAAATATGTTCGTTTGGGTTTTAGTTGAAAAGGAAAGAGCTAGGAAGAAGAGAAGAGGAGGATGGTGATAGTATGCTGTCCTCTACTCTGTCAGATGGCAGCATCACCAAACGCAAGAGGTATGATAGACAGAAATCTGGTTAAACAATTCATTTCCATAAAGCAGTGCACACTTTCTTTATTTACTTTAATTTTTTTCATTGAATGTCGCACAGTTATAAAAAGAACACGAAGAAGAACCGTTTGAAGACTTTGTACCAGGTCGTGACCGAGGCTCGAGAAGCGGGCAGTGGTCGTCGACTCTGTGACTTATTCATGGTCAAACCTTCTAAGAAAGACTATCCAGACTACTACAAGATCATACTCGAGCCCATGGACCTGCGCACTATAGAACACAACATCCGCACAGTCAGATACGCCAACGAGGACGCCATGCTGGAGGACATGAAGCTGATGTTCCGCAACGCGAGACACTACAATGAAGAGGGCTCCCAGGTGGACCGTAAAGACTAAAGTCTCAGTTTAATCGGCTTTGATAGGAACAGAATTGGGAAAAGGAAAGAATAAACGTTATGAGGCATGCTGTCATTAACGAGGCTGTGTGATGCGGCTTTACACCAAGAGGTGTTGAATAACAACACAGCAATTTGGCATTGAGCCCATTGTAGCTTTTAGCCTTTTATAACCAAATCACTTGCTCACCAGCCTCTTGGCACATCTTATCTGAAACCCAGAAAGTGCAACGTTTTCACTTTTTAAAGCCTTTCGTATGGCATGAATCTTAGTGATTGTTACCTACAGACAAGTACATATACTTTCTGATCGATCAGAATTGAGAATTCAGCAGCACTGTGTTAAGGACACACTAATATATGTGTATGCAGTGTTGTGGTCACTAACAAAAAATTAAAAATAAGCCTGTTTAATAATGAATTTTTGGTTGTCCTAGTCTTACATACTGGTTTATCTGTAGGTGTATAATGACGCTAACACTCTGGAAAAGATTATAAAGGAGAAAAAGCGAGAACTCGGGCCTGCGCCAGAAGATGATGACATCATCTCGCCAAAACTCAAAATAAGTATGTTTCTTGGACACGTTAAAAAAAGAAAGAAGCCAGACGGTGTACTGTACCTTCTTTTTTAGCCTTTGTGTATTATTAGAAGTCTAACGTTTTGTAGATCAACTACACACCACTGCAGATACACTGAACAAAAATGAGAGCATGGGTTTGTCTTTTTCTGGCCCAGAAATAGATTTCAATAGTAGCTGATATGTATTTAATCTCGTACAAAGCAAAATGCATTAAAACTCCTCTTTAAATGATTTTTCTTACTGTTGTTGACATCATTATAGTTGAGATTATACTATATGTAATTCCAGGAAAGAGCGGCATCTCCCCAAAGAAGTCCAAATACCTGACGCCTCTGCAGCAGAAGCTGAACGAGCTCTACGAGGCGGTAAAGAACTACACAGACAAGCGAGGCCGTCGTCTCAGCACCATCTTCCTGCGCCTTCCGTCCCGAGCTGAACTGCCAGACTACTACCTGGCCATCAAGAGGCCTATAGACATGGAGCGGATCAAAAGCCACATGCTGGCCAACAAGTACCAAGACGTGGACGCTCTAGTGGAGGACCTGGTGCTGATGTTTAACAACGCGTGTACCTATAACGAACCCGAGTCTCTCATCTACAAAGATGCTCTGGTGCTTCACAAGGTCCTTCTGGAGACCAGGAGGGACTTGGAAGGAGGCGACGACTCTAACGTTCCAGACGTACCTCGCATTATCCAGGACCTCATTCGCAGTCTCTTCTTTTCAGTTCTGGGTCACCAAGATGACGAAGGTCGTTGCTATAGTGACTCGCTGGCCGAGGTCGCAGCTGAGGACCCGGCCAATCCAGACAGGCCTCGGTTGAATTTCGAGATCATAAGGGCTAACGTAGAGAAAGGGCGCTACAAGAGGTTAGATGTCTTCCAGGACCACATGTTTGAAGTGCTTGAGAAAGCCAGGAGAATGCATAGGTAAGGTTCCGTAATGACTAGAGACTCTCTTTTTTTTTTTTTTTTTTTTTTTTGATTTTTTTATTTGTTCAGAGTGCTGATAAACAAAGGGGTTCTGTCACAGGACGGACTCCGAGATCTTTGAGGATGCGGTGGAGCTGCAGCATTTCTTCATCCGGATCAGAGATGAACTGTGTAAGAACGGAGAGATCCTGCTCACCCCGGCACTCAGCTACACCTCCAAACACCTGCACAGTGATGTGGAGAAGGAGAAGAAAGAGAAGCTGCCCAAGGAGTTCGAGGAAGACAAGCTTAAAAGGGAGGAGGAGAAAAAAGGTACAGTATGATAATCCATTGCCTTACAACGAAACTAGAATCTGTGTATTTAAATTTATATGAAATAATATCAGGGGGGGCACGGTGGCTTAGTGGTTAGCACGTTCGCCTCACACCTCCAGGGTCGGGGTTCGATTCCCGCCTCCACCTTGTGTGTGTGGAGTTTGCATGTTCTCCCCGTGCCTCGGGGGTTTCCTCCGGGTACTCCGGTTTCCTCCCCCCGGTCCAAAGACATGCATGGTAGGTTGATTGGCATCTCTGGAAAATTGTCCCTAGTGTGTGATTGCGTGAGTGAATGAGAGTGTGTGTGTGTGCCCTGCGATGGGTTGGCACTCCGTCCAGGGTGTATCCTGCCTTGATGCCCAATGACGCCTGAGATAGGCACAGGCTCCCCGTGACCCGAGGTAGTTCGGATAAGCGGTAGAAGATGAATGAATGGATGAATGAATGAAATAATATCTGCAACTTTCTTGTGGATAAGTACCAATTTATCTTGGATCATACACTCATGCTACTTAAGATACGATCATATGATCTTCAGTAAAGAGACAGTCAGGTATCATCACTATTTCTCTTAAACGTCCCACACCAGAAGCAGAGAAAAGTGAGGAATCGTCTGCCGGGACTTGGCAAGGAGGTCTCCAGCGTACATACAGTCAGGACTGCAGTTTTCGCGACAGAATGTATCACGTAGGAGACTACGTCTACGTAGAGCCTGCTGAAGCGAACCTCCAACCTCACATCGTCTGTATAGAGCGCCTCTGGCAGGACGACACAGGTACTACATTCGCAGAACGTGGGTTACATCAGCAAAGCTATAGGAAAGGGTTTGAATACTATTGGGCACGCTGGAATAGACTAAAAACTCGATTTTTAAGATTTCAGATCTATGTTTCTGAATCTTTTTTTTTTCTGTAGGAGAGAAATGGCTTTATGGCTGCTGGTTTTACAGACCCAATGAGACCTTCCATCTCGCCACACGCAAATTTCTGGAGAAGGAAGTCTTCAAAAGCGACTACTACAACAAAATTCCTGTTAACAAAATCCTGGGCAAATGTGTTGTCATGTTTGTTAAGGTAGGGTCTTTGACTTTGGTTGTCTAACCTCGCTGATAACTAAATAGCAGAACGCTGGTCCCTTTGAAGGTTTTCTCTATCTGTTTATTTTCCCTGCTGTTGTTTTTCTTATTATTCAGGAATACTTCAAGCTCAGCCCAGAGGGCTTCAGAGCCGAGGACGTGTTCGTCTGTGAATCCCGTTACTCGGCCAAAACCAAGTCGTTCAAAAAGATCAAGATGTGGACCATGCCTCTGAGTTCGGTCAAGTTTGTCCCCCGTGATGTGCCGTTGCCGGTCGTCCGGGTGGCCTCTATGTTTGCTCCCAAACCCGAAAGCGAAAAAGCTGCCGAGCCGACAGAAGACAACAAAATTATGACCTCGACAATCGATAAGGTGAGAATCAGAAATGAGAGACGGCAGAACCGAAGATGCACGATTGTGCCATGATCAGAAGGTTATTTGTTGTTTGAGGGAGTTATTTAAATAGTGTCCGAATTCAAGGAAGTACGGAGGGCTACACAGAAGGAACAGAAATCACAAGTGACCGCAGTGTGAATAATAAAAAGTCTGATTTGCATGCAGGAGAGGGAGGACGTTCCCGTGGAAATGAGCAACGGTGAGCCGGCCTGTCAGTATTATGATCAGCTCTGCTACAACAACACGTGGCTCAAAGTAGGAGACTGCGTCTACATCCGCTCCCACGGCCTAGTGCGCCACCGTGTGGGCAGGTAGACCGTTAACACGGATGCACTTTATGATTTTTTGTTTTGTACATTCAAGGACGTCCCTGGTTCTGCTGTATGTGGTTTCTTATGAACCTCCGTGCAATCAATACGTGTTGGATGCCTTGTAGGATTGAGAAGATGTGGGTGCGGGACGGGGCCGCCTACTTTTTCGGGCCGATCTTCATCTATCCCGAGGAGACCGAACACGAGCCCACTAAGATGTTCTATAAAAAGGAGGTGTTTCTAAGCAACCTGGAGGAGACCTGTCCCATGACCTGCATTACTGGTATTCTTTACTTCTCTGCCTATGAGCTATACAAGTCAGCTTTGGATAGTTAGAAGAAAGTAGAACCAATTTTTTCATTCTAGAGAAAAAACGTTTGTCTCACACCCAGTTTGTCTGTTCTTTAGGGAAGTGCACGGTGTCCTCGTTTAAAGACTACCTGTCGTGCCGTCCGACCGAAGTGCCTGAAGATGACGTGTTGCTGTGTGAGAGTCGTTACATTGAGAGCGAGAAGCAGATGAAGAAGTTTAAAGGGCTGAAGCGATTCTCCCTCTCTGCCAAAGTAGTCGAGGATGAAATCTATTACTTTAGGTCAGTTCCCTACGTTATGTAACTAATTAAAAAGTCGATGTGTTGGGAAGCCGTTGCAAGGCCGGAGTTGTTGTTTCTTTTCTACCTACGACAGCGAATCCTTTAGTGTTTTATTAAATTTGATTTGCAACTTTTAATTATTAAAGAACTTAATGTTCAAGCCTGAACCAAAAAATCCTAATCTGACTGTTTCAAAGCACTGACACTCCTTCCAAAAATTCTAAACAAACATCTTGTAGAAAGTAACTGAAACATTTTCTATAGAAATTCCAGCTTATTATAACACGTGCATTAATACAAAGGCTGCTGTTGTTGTGTAAATAATGCTACGAGACAGGAAGCTGATCGTGCCTCAGAAGGAACCGTCTCCTCTGCTGGACAAGAAGATCGAGGAGCTGGAGGCCAAGTTTGCCGACATGACAGACGAAGAGTTGGAAGACCTGGGTGAGGACGATGGGGACGGTTTGGATGGCCAAGGAATGTCTCAGCTCCAGGCGCCGCTACATAGCGATATGGACATGATGTCTTACACGCCGATACAGGTCACTGGAGCATGTTCAAACCAAATCAAATCAGTGAATAAATAAATAAAATATATAATGCTGTACATTGTTCAACTTTTCGTCCTACAGTCCACACCAAAATCCTTTAAGGGCCTGTCGAAGAAGGAGGGCGCGAAGAGGAAGATCAACATGAGCGGTTACATCCTGTTCAGCAGCGAGATGCGGGCAGTGATTAAGGCCCAGCACCCGGACTTCTCTTTCGGCGAGCTCAGCCGACTCGTGGGCACCGAGTGGAGAAATCTGGAGTCGGCCAAGAAAGCAGAGTACGAAGGTGAGACGGCATTAAACGGTACTTCTGCTAAACACAAACAAAACAAGGAGATAAAGCTTTTCTCCAGCACTGCATCTATTATACTACTATAAGTTTCCTTTATAGTCAGTTCCAAAAATAGTGATTGAGTTGACGGTATGAGTTTCCAGTGCACATGCATTTTTACAATTTTACAATCCAATGTGAAATCCAGATCAGAACATTTAAGATAAAACACTTGGGGTCAATCATGTATGTGTTTCAGAGAGAGCAGCCAAAGTGGCGGAGCAGCAGGAGCGCGAGAGAGCGGCTCAGCAGCAGAACTCTCCGAGAGCAGGTACCCCAGTAGGGGCGCTCATGGGGGTGGTTCCCCCTCCGAGCCCTATGAGGATGCTTAACCACAGCATGACACCTATGGCAGGTAACCCCTCTCAGCTACGCTGGTGGAAACACCACACTGGTGCCACACAGAGCTGCAATGAGAAGCCTAACTGCTAACTCATTTCCTTTTCATTCCAGTCTCCATTTTCTATAATTCACAATTAATAATTTGCCTCCGACTGACTGTAATATTGAATGCAGCATCATACATCCACCGTGTTCCAAATCTCCAAATCTGTTGCATGTGCATGAGCTGTATCAAAATACGTATGTAACGCTTAGCTGTTTTAACATGCCTGAGACAGTTTGCTTTCTTTTGTTCGACACAGAGTATGATTTCCTTCTCCATACTTAGCTGCATGTCTTACTGATGCATGTTTTTTTTTTTTTGTGTGTGTGTGTTTGTGTTGCCATCTTCCTTCCTTTCACTCGCCTGAGGCATGATGGGTAGCCTTCTTTGGCCACCCATGCTGCCGCTGCAAGGTCCAGATGATGGCATTGTTAGCATGGCTGGCATACCGCCGCATTTCCTGCCTCTCTTACACCGCTATCTCCCTCCGGGCATGTATGGCTTCCCTGGCATGCCGTACCCGGGTAAGGACAGCCACATGCCCACTCCAGCTGTGCAGTTGCTTCCCGTCTGCCTCTCGAACTCAAACCAGAGGGGCTACCTGTACCATAGGCTCAGGTGCTCGAACTGACCGGCCCGAGCTGGTCATGAGAAATAGCTTCTGTTGAGAATAACTCCACAAAAGAGGGCTGTAGTAGCTAGTATCAACAATATATAACAATTTAATGTGCTAGTCAGATATTTTTTCAGTAGCATACTTTAGGCGTCAGACATTTTGTAAATCTGTGCTGCAACTAGCACCGATTGTGTTCACTTTAGTAGGAGGAGCTAGTTGCAAATACACACCGAATCAGTGCTTTTATTCACTGTGTGTGTGTTTGCTGAAAATGTTTTTCCAGGTATGAATGGAATGGGCCCTGGATCTGCAGCAAACCCTTATGGAGCCCAGGTAAAGTATACAGACATACAAGAAGTGCACAGAGATACAGTATGAAGGAAACTTTTGTTTGTCTACAACCGAACCTCAGACGCAGCCTGATCGTCAACAGACAATAAGTACTTTGTTAGTAATATACAACATGATATTTTATGGCCTGTTAAAGCCACTCCAAAGTGGGGATGAAAAAAAGAAGAGAGGGAAGAAAGAAAGTAAGAAAGAGAAAATTATTGTTTATTAGCCTAGTTATGTTATTTTTTTTATTTAAAGGGTGAGGCTTCATACTACACTATTTTTTTCATTCGTTCATTCATTCATTTTCTACCGCTTATCCGAACTACCTCGGGTCACGGGGAGCCTGTGCCTCAGGCGTCATCAAGCATCAAGGCAGGATACGCCAACCCATCACAGGGCACACACACTCTCCTTCACTCACGCACTCACACTACGGACAATTTTCCAGAGATGCCAATCAACCTACCATGCATGTCTTTGGACCGGGGGAGGAAACCGGAGTACCCGGAGGAAACCCCAGAGGCACGGGGAGAACATGCAAACTCCACACACACAAGGCGGAGGCGGGAATCGGACCCCCAACCCTGGAGGTGTGAGGCGAACGTGCTAACCACTAAGCCACCGTGCGCCCCTGCACACTATTTTTTTAAATTGTGAAAAAAAGACAAGGCTCAAAGCACCACACAGACACAATTAAGATAAATGTAAAGTCTTCTTGGTTGTCATGGTAGCAAAGGTAACTAATGAGGATTTCAGGAATTTCACTGGTGCACATTTCAGAGCCTGTGTGTCTCTCTGTGCCTCTATAGGCAGGTATGATTGGTGCCAATCAACAGGCCCCACCCCCTTACCCAGGACAAGGACAGGTGGGCCAGCCCTCCCTCCAGCAACCATCCACCCCAATATTTGTGGCTCCTCCACCGAAACCACAACGGCTCCTCCACTCTGAGGCCTACCTGAGGTACATAGAGGGGCTCAACGCGGAGTCGTCTACGGTCAGCAAATGGGACCAGAGTCTGTCAGGTGAGGATTTAAGAGATCATTACAATGTACACGTATAGAGAGCGTGTTGAAAGGGGGTTTAGTGAGAGCAGCCGGTGATTAAGAGTCCTAAGATGAGCACTGGAAAATCTTCATGACTCCAGCAGCAAGTGCACTACCTCGGTCCAGATCTTCTGTACTTAACTGAAATGATCCACCAAAACCAGGGTGACACTGGGGGAAAGCCAGAACAATTGCATCATTATTGTTTAATTGAAAAATATAGTTTCTTTAATATAGTTATTTATTTGCCACTTAAATTACACACATTAGAATTACAGTGTGAGCAAAACGTCTTATTTTTTTGTGCGTCTGTGCCTTGTCAGCTCGAAGGAAAGATGTCCGCCTCACAAAAGAACAGGAGAGCAGACTTCCGTCTCACTGGCTGAAGAGCAAAGGGGCACACAGTACCATGGCCGACGCCCTGTGGCGCCTGAGAGACCTCATGTTAAAAGACACGATAAACATCAGACAAACGTACAACATCCAAAACATTTAAACATGCACCTGAGTGCCACAGTGAGGCCTGCTAACAGATCCGATTCGACTCATCGGGTTTAACTGGATGAGTTCAATCGGGGGCTTCGCGTGAAGATAACACTCCAGTGTGGCACTCTGAGGTCTGACACGATCCATTGAAATGATTCATTCCTTTTCATCAGCTAACACAAGAGTCACTTTTAGAGTATGAATGTTATTTTGTAAAACGTCCACCGTAGTCCTCCGTGTCCGTGTGTGTGATTCGACTCCTAGCACTTTGAACGAATTTGTGTTTTAGTTTGTTATTAACTGTTGTTCTAACATAAGAGATTTTCATGAAATCTTCTGTGTTTGTTCATGCCTTCATTTTCCATGCACCATTTCTAAGATAGAGACTTTCATACAGTTGTGAAACAGTCGTCGATGACTTTATGTCCTTGTTTAGGAAAGTAAAATTGTCTTATTGTTGCCTGTAAGCATTTTGAAATGCAGCTTTAGTTCAGTATCGTGGTTTCCTACAAGAAGTAGGTGTTTTGTTTTGGGGTTTTTTCACAAAAAAGTGCGGTCTTCATATATTTTCATTTAGGTGAACTTCATAGAGCGAATATCATTTGCCGCTGAGTCCGTGCTTCAATAAAACTGCCATTCTCAATACTTTTTGCTCTTTCTTTTTTTAGGTAACAATTTAAAAACAGTTTTAAAAGGGGACATAAGCAGTGCATCTTTACTGTTGTAAATTGATTACAAAAAAATTGACACATTTGATACATATTTGTCCTCTTGTATATCTAAAATTCTGCAAAACTATTTGTACCAAACAAAAAGAGAAATTTGCGTTTATAATTTCGTTTATTTTGTTTATTTTTGCGTCAATGACTGCATTAATGAATGAATGAAGCGTCATCCTTCCAGCAGTCCTACCCGTATTCAGAGGAGTCCGGCCTCCTGCTCTATGATTGGTTAGCATTCCCAGTCTTAGCAGGCTTGTCCAATCAGTGACACGCGTGTGAGCGCTTAGAGCTAGCCAATCCCAGCCCGGTTTGTTGGACTACGGGTGGGAAAACAACAGCTGGCTGCAGCAGCATAGGACGGACAGGGCCTTTCTGCACTGCGCCGTCTCATTCATATTTCTGTTGGCTAAAAGAAATTTGGTAATATAAGCATTCAAACATGCAGAGAAGAGTGATGACGCTGTGTTCGTGTCGCTGGTTGTTGTTTTTCGGCGGTTTGCTGTGTGGAGTTTGGGCTGACGGCTTGGTGAATGAGGAGGTGAAGCGGACGGTGGATCTCGGCTCGCACCTCGCTAAAATATCCGCAGAAATCCTCCTGGCGAACCACGGGAACTCCGCAGCGCAGAGCTTTATCCTCGCCCTGGAGCCCGAACTCGCTCCACACCTCGCCTACGTCGGAGCGTCCGTAAGTAGCTAAGAATATCACTGAAAATCTGTAACGTTACAGCAGATCCAGGCTGAAACAATGGCTGTGTCCCAAATACCCCCTTATTAAAGATAAAGTTCACTACATAGGGTGTGGGCGCCAGTATTACTGACCCACCTATGTAGGGAACATGAATGTATTTGAAACACAACCGAAGCCGTTTCGCTAGCTTACTAGCTACCGGTGCTAACTCGACTAAATTAGCTCGTAAATAATCATATTAATGACTGATTTCTACCACAACCAATAATTTAACCACTTAACCACATTTGCATGTAAAACTTTTACAACGCCAGATTATCTGTTTACTAGCTAGTGTTTACTCTTTATTAGCGCTAGCTACTTTAGCTAAGTTAGCTAATCGTTAATGCGTCGTTAAAACACCGTCCAAGCTTATATAATAAACTTGACTGGACGGAGGGTGCAAAATATTAATGCTAGAAGTTTGTTTTTATTAATTTTATCAAAGAAATATTATTTACTTTGTGTTTGACAACGTTAGCATTAGCGCGTGCGTTTGCAGAGCTCCACTGTGAGCGTGACACGTAAGCGCTGTATGAAGGAGACACTTCCGCGTTCTTATTGCACGCGCGCAGCAATTTAGCAAACTATACAGGAAAAATAACATACTATAACCATAATTATAATGTAAACAGTCACATTGTTAAAACCAAGTGTTTGTTGTTGTTTTTTTTTTTTCTTTTATAATGCATGTGCCTTTAAGTTATTGACGTCGTGTTCACCACCTGGGATCAATCTGAAGTGACTTCCTGTTTGAGTTCAATACAAAGTGCACACAATTTTACACTCTCCTGTTATAACCAGGTAAAAGGTGAAGAGGAGGAAGATGAAGCTTTAGAATTGAAGGAGACGACCATTAAAGGACAGAGGTGAGTGATGTTCCCCTGCTTTTAGGGAGATGAGCAAATGCAAGCTCAAAAAGACATTAAGGAGTCACTAAATGTCACCATAAGCAAATCTGCATATATGTCTGTTTGCATAACAGGGTATTGCTTGAAGAATGTGTTTTAGACAGAAAGGAAATTGTTGTGGATAGAACAACTGCTTAGTTATGCCTGTCTGAGCTTTTTAACACCATGTCAGTCACACTTTTCCTTCTCGCTCACTGTCTCTCGTTCTCTTGCAGCGGGAAGTTCTTCCAGGCACAGCTGCCCTCTGCTCTGGCAGCCGGCGCTAAGCTGCGTGTGAAGGTGGAGACGGTGTTCAGCCACGTGCTCACTCCTTTCCCCACTCACATCACGCAGGCCGAGAGGCAGCTGGTGGTGTTCCAGGGCAATCACTACCTGTATTCGGCGTATCCTACCCGTAGCCAGACCACCCGCGTGCGCCTCGCCTCCAAAACCGTCGAGAGCTACACCAAGCTTGGCAACCCGAGTAAAAACGATGAGGTGATCGAGTACGGCCCTTTCAAGGACGTCCCTGCATTCAGTCAGGTAACCAGGATGTAATGGAGCATCTCATGGCTTTTTATTGTATTTTCTTGTTCGTTAACTTAGTTCTTTCTTCCCCTCCCTCTTCCTTTCTTGCACTTTCAAACATAAGTTTATATTTTACTCCAAACAAGATTCTATTCATCAGCCACCTGACTATATTGATATATTATCATGCAAGGATTTCATTCATTTTGGATACATTTTAAGAAGTATGTGTGTTTGCTGTCTGGGAATCCTACCTAGTTTGGATTGTAGAATCTTTTATGTTTAAGACTGAGTGTGCACCTGTTTTGCTTTATTTTTTACACTGTAGGACACCATGAAGATCCACTATGAGAACAACAACCCATTCCTCACCATCAGCAGCATCACACGCACCATCGAGGTTTCTCACTGGGGCAACATCGCCGTGGAGGAAACTATCGACCTGAGACACACAGGGGCTTACCTGAAGGGACCGTTCTCTCGCTACGACTATCAGAGACAGTCTGACAGTGGCATCTCCTCCATCAAATCCTTCAAGGTTTGATCTGGTTCCGGATGGTTGCTTACCATCTTAAATGATACTGCTTTACATGCTATCTTTTGAGAGGGCTGGTATTTTTTTTTCTGTTTTCTCCCTCGCTCAAATTCCTCTTCTTCCAGACGATCCTCCCTGCCTCTGCCCAAGACGTGTACTACAGGGATGAGATCGGGAACATCTCCACCTCGCACCTGCAGGTCCTGGAAGACTCGGTTGAGGTCGAAGTCCGTCCTCGCTTCCCCCTGTTCGGAGGGTGGAAGACGCACTACATCATCGGCTACAATCTGCCCAGCTACGAGTATCTCTACACCTTGGGTGCGTCCTTCCTCATGATAGCTTCAAATTGCTGAGCTTGCATCACACAACGTTTTTATTAAAAATCGTAAAAACAAAAAAAATATATATTAATTTGGACCCTTGTAACAATTGTCAGCTGTGCCTTTTAATATTCTCGACTTTTAACTTGACTCTTGAATATTCAAGAGCTTATTAATATTTTTTTTATTTTTATTTTTCTTGCATATTTTTTGCTCCGCAGGTGATCAGTATGCTTTGAAAATGCGCCTGGTCGATCACGTGTATGATGATCAGGTTATCGACCAACTTACCGTCAAACTCATTCTTCCAGAAGGAGCAAGGTATGTCATGTTTGTGTGTTTGCGTAACAGATCAGCAATTCCCATCCTAATGTTTAGTAAATTCCACACAAAATCTGCTATTTTCATCAGGAATGTGCATCTGGAGACTCCATACCCCATCGAGCGGAGTTCTGACCAGCTGCACTACACCTACCTGGACACCTTTGGCAGGCCTGTTCTGGTGGCCACTAAGAAAAACCTGGTGGAACAGCACATTCAGGACATGGTGGTAAGGATATGGAGTATAAATGAAAGGGCACACTTTACCAAACGTCTCCCATTAACGTGACAGTGATGCCAAAAGTCTCGTTTCATTGGGTCAGATCGTTGGGATGTTGAAGTTTCCTATAAGTTTAAGTGGTTTACAAAGAATTTTTACAAAGAATAAGTTACAGCTGTCAGTTTGTAGTTTGTGCGGTTTTGCATCACTAAAAATGATTCTCCTAGTTTTTTTAATTTTGTGTGTTTTTACCTTTCCAGGTTCACTACACCTTCAATAAGATCCTGATGCTGCAGGAGCCTTTGCTGGTGGTCGGAGCATTCTACATCTTGTTCTTCACCGTCATTGTTTACGTTCGTCTGGACTTCTCCATCACCAAGGTGTGGATGATTCCTTCCGCTGCAGTATTAGTACTAATCTAATTACATCATCTTGTCATGTGATCATGTGGAAATGGAGAAAACACACGTGCTGCCTCCAAAGTTACACATCTCAGGAATACAATATCATCCAGATATCGGTCCTCTTTGGATATTCTTCTTTAAACAAGCTCCTTTATCTCTCCTCTAGGACCCTGCAGCAGAGGTACGGATGAAAGTGGCCTCCATCACAGAGCAGGTCCTGACTCTGGTCAATAAGAGGCTCGGACTGTACAGACACATGGATGAGGTAGTGAACCGCTACAAGCAGTCACGTGACACCGGTGCCCTCAACGGGGGTCGCAAGCATTTGGAAGCCGAGCATCGCACCCTCACTAATGATATCACTGGCCTGCAGGCCCGCCTTAAATCTGAAGGATCTGACCTGGCTGAGAAGGTACAAATTAAACTGATGAACAATCCTGGAACTCGAGGTCACACGAGTGAAATTGTTGAAATTTTGTTTATTTATTTTGCTGTGCTGGAAGTAACTTTGCAAAATGTTGTTCTCTCAGGTGGCAGAGATCCAGAAGCTGGACGGCCAAGTGAAGGAACTGGTGTTGCAGTTCTGTCAGGAGTCTGAGCGCCTCGTGACAGGGAAGATGAAGAAGGACGCATATGTTACGTCTGAGAAATTGCTGACCGGCAAGAGACAGGAGCTGATCTCGCGCATCGACGGCCTCCTCGACGCTCTCTAAAGCACACGAGACGCATGCTGTGCCGTTACGCACCTAGATACACCCCCATGCCCTCTCATCCACACACACTCACGTTTAACCTGCGTGACCACTACCGGCCACCTTACAGTGTGTGTTGTGCCTTTTTCATCCTATAGGCTGTGTAAGAAGGGTGTGCACATACACATTTACTCATCTGTCAAAGATTTTCCTTTGTTTCTCATCGCCAGGGAAATGCCTCAAGTCCTGGGTTTTATATGCAGTTTTGTCCATTTCACGTTTTGTTTGTTTTTTGTGATGGGATCCTTTCAGGAGAGAGCTGTTTTTTTGTCATATCTCCTGAAATACTTCTGTCCTTCTGCATTCTTGGCACTTGATCTGTTATCTATGTTCTTTCTTCTGCCCTGAAACAAATCCAAAAATACTGAAGCTCTGAGCAGCACGGTTGTGAAAATTTCTTCCCTATTTTTTTTTTTTTTTTTTTTGTATAATTTTCCATTTTTGTAAATGATGTGGTTTCATACCATGAGTTTAGTGGATGAACACAAGAGACGTGTGTGTTGAGGATGAAGGAAATGTCCAAAATTTGAAAATTGAAAATAAACACGTTGTTATAAATTATAGTCTTGTGAATTTTTTTGAATAACAGACATTACATGATTAAGCATGTTTGGTAGATCTACATACATTATTAATTTGTTGGTAGTTATGTTTAATATTGAGGAGTTTTTTTTTTTGTTTGTTTTTTTTTTAGTCCTTATCTTCTCTTATCCTTTTTAGTAAGTTAATAGCGGCGGACTTGTTTTGCAGCCATGACACAAACTGGCAAATTGTTAATGGATAAAAAGACAAAAACATTCTATTAGGTGAGTTGGTGAAGCTTAGTGGAAGGAGTCTCCAGTGTTAACAAAAGTACATTTTCTGATATTGGAAAACCTTCAGGATGGAGGTTCTTGTGCTTTTTCTTCAGTAATATAAGCTGCGTGTTTTCACAATTTGATGTTAAAAATGGTTTAAAAATAGTTTCCACAAACATGTACTCTTGAGAAATATTTATTCAAGGTATTTTTATTATTTTTATTCAATTTCATTGCCTCTAAGCCTCCGTAAAGAATATTGTCGTACATAATAAAAAGAACATCAAATTTACTTCAAGATTTTATGACGTAACAAAACAATTTCCCACGATTGGATTCATTTACTTGACGTTGCATATCATCACCACAGGGTGTCGCCAAACAGCCACATAAATGCCCCTGTAAGCTAAAAACAAAGACACGGATAAAAATGTCTCAGAAAATTCAATGAAAAGTTTATTTCCTTAAATAATTTCTACAGTGTACAATGTCATTATGTAGTAGGAAGTCTTTGCTTAAACTAAAATATATGTTAAATGTTACATCATTTATGTGTGAAGAGAATTCTCGAGTTCTGTCTGGAAACAATCCCTAATATTTGTGTTATAGTGATAAGCATCAGGTCTGTGATTTAGTCGAAAGCTATGTTTAATCCCAGTGCAGCCAAATCACCTTTAGGTAATAAAGAGCCTGATATTTTCCTGATTTCTGCCACTTTGCCTTCCACATGCACGTGTGATGGTAATTCCTTGCCGTGTTTGTCTCTGTGTCTACAGTTACACTTCCAGTTAAGTCCTAAAAGCAGTTCTAATGAAGGCAGGGGCCAGTCTGAGGTCATGGCTTTCCCCATGAGGTCACGCTGAAGTCATTTCCTGGGCCGAAATAACAAGATCCCTTCTCGGTTCTGTTATTAACACGGACATATTGTATACATGCCATAAGATAATCAATCCACAGAATGATTCTACACACCAGAGCAAATACCAAGCACTGATGCATTGGGAAGGTGAAAGCACACAATAGAGTGCAATATTGTTTTCTTTTTCTTTACTTTTCTTTTCTTTTCTTTTCTTTTCTTTTCTTTCTTTCAGTCTAAAGGGAGGGAAACTGTCTAAAACCTTCCTTTTCACACATCAGCGGAGATGTTATGGTTATGTCAGAATAGCTTGTTGTTCAAGTGCATGTGCAAGTGTTTTGAACTTTTCGTATGTACAAACAGTGGAAATTTGAGGGAAAGATCTGCGCAGATGTCGAGTTTGATGTGACACATGTATTCAAATTCTCAAAACCACACACAGTTTTCGGGACCCCTTTGCTGTGTTTTTTTCCCCCAGCGTGCTGTCATGTCTTTTTTTTTGCACATGTGAAAAGTGGGAAAATGCAAAATGGAGCATAAAAAAACACCCCAAAGCAATTTCCTCGTAAATTATAATACAATCCAGTGACAGAGCTGAGAAAACTGAGAGTCTTGGTAAAGGTTCAACGAGATTTGAGATTTGAACTCACAACCTTCTGTTTAGTAGCATTAAAGGAAGGGTATAAAGATAACTGAAGGTTTTATCTTTTAAAGGGAATCTACTTGCAGCTATGTCCTTCACATTTTCCCAACATAAAAACAAACAAGCAAACAAAAACGGTGTTAAATGTAAATGTATATTAAGTGTAGTTCTATCGTATTACTATAGGTTTACTAAGAAAATGTTAGATACATAGATAAATAGATAAATACCTGCTTACAAAAAAGGGTTCTTTATAAGTTCTTGTGATGGTTAAGGTTTAAAGTAAAGATTACGTGCATCTTCCCAGGTAAAAGATTCACTCTGCAGGTACTTCATGGGTTCCACTAGGCCACAATAAAAGTCCAGTATACTACCATTATTTCTGAGTGGGTTCTGAGTGTGTATTTATTCACGTGTGTGCTGATTACTAGATTAAATAGAAGAGCTTGAAATTTGTTATGGATGTTTCTCTCTCTATCTTACCACCAACTTTCACCTTTTGCTCTTTTTGTTTGTCTTTCTCTCTGTTTTCTCTCTCTCTGTCTCCCCTGCTGAGTGGCTTGTGCCAGAGTTGCGGTTGAGCTGTTGACCAAACCGGAGCTGAAATTCTGTTTAAACCGGAATCCACAAGCAGCACTGTATCCTGACGTGGTGTACTGTGAAAGCTGCCATGCACACATAGAGGTGTGTGTATGTGTGTGTGTGGGTGTTAGATGAGATTGGGGAGCAGGGGGTTACAGGTTAGATGAAACCATGTGGTCGTGCTCAGACACACACACACAGACACACATTCTCTTGTGCATTGGCTTGAATGACAGCCTCTTAAAATGTGAGCTCAGAGTTCCAGCAGTCTAAAAGACAACTAAAATACAAAGCAGAGGTTCGAGCTGGCTGGTGTTAATTAGTGATAGAGAAGTTACAATAGAAAAAAGCACAGAGCAGAGCTGGACTGATTGATTGGGCCAACCAAGGCTCACCTGCAGGCCTTCTACACACACACACACACACAACAGACGTACACATGGGCACACTACCTGACAGCCTGCAGAGAACAGTCAGTGTCAGGGAACAATATCCTGCACTGTGCACCTCGCAACTGAGCGCGCTCATAAATCACCACGGTGACAGAGCCACCGCCCTTACTGTCCACACTCCACATCTCACACACACACACACACACAGACACACATGCGGATAAACGTGTACCCATGTGCAGGCTTTCGAAGGACCTACTAATGCTGGAAGGAAATGTCTTTAAGAAAGTCTTCAGCTTCTTATGTTAGGCTATTTTCATGCCTCTATATCCACTTCTTGTAGTATTTTTATCCAATTCTGCTAAACAGACTGTCAGTGTGTCAGAAAGGCATCCAGTAATGTTGGAATTGAATATTTAATTTAATCCGTCCAGTTCTGATGCTTCCAGCTGGTCAATTTTCAAAGGACCTCATAATCCTGTGCATCAGCTCTGGTCCAGAGTAAGAGTCTGGAGAAAAATGGCGTCATGTAAAAAAAAAAAAAAAAAACACCAAAGTGCTGGACAAGGAGTGGGATGTGTACAAAAGTTAAAGTGAAATTCAGCTAGCATAATACAGTGCAGGGGGGCACGGTTAGCATGTTCGCCTCACACCTCCAGGGTCGGGGTTCGATTCCTGCCTCCGCCTTGTGTGTGTGGAGTTTGCATGTTCTCCCCGTGCCTCGGGGGTTTCCTCTGGGTACTCCGGTTTCCTCCCCGGTCCAAAGACATGCATGGTAGGTTGATTGGCATCTCTGGAAAATTGTCCGTAGTGTGTGATTGCGTGAGTGAATGAGAGTGTGTGTGTGCCCTGTGATGGGTTGGCACTCCGTCCAGGGTGTATCCTGCCTTGATGCCCGATGACGCCTGAGATAGGCACAGGCTCCTCGTGACCCGAGGTAGTTCGGATAAGCGGTAGAAGATGAATGAATGAATGAATGAATGAATGAATAATACAGTGCATGATAACACTGTAACACACATTTATTGCTATGATCAGCTGTGAAATTTCAGCTACAGACATTTCTTGCGTTCATAATACCGAAATTAACAGCAATTTAAAATAGATTTCCAAAACCTAAAATTATTTTTGTGGTACATCAAACTAAATTGCTA
Source organism: Tachysurus vachellii (assembly GCF_030014155.1). Lineage (NCBI taxonomy): Eukaryota > Metazoa > Chordata > Actinopteri > Siluriformes > Bagridae > Tachysurus > Tachysurus vachellii. Next base: position 15,488,226 of record NC_083481.1, read on the forward strand.
AACTTAATTTCTGTAAACTTTTTTGTTATAAAAACCCCTTTAAACATTTTTCGTTTTAAATAAAAGCCACAATCTAGCTGTGATCTAAGACTATTAAAATGTTAAGATATTATCTGTTCTATTTATTAACACCGCCAATTGAAATTATAATGAATCATTTCCAGAAAAAAACAAAACATTTTCAAGTGTATGCAGTGTTAGGACTGCTGTGGGACAGGTGTGTATTCTAACGCTAACCCAATGCTAACATCCTTCTTGAAATACTCATTGTACACACAAGTGGTTCCGAAAGTAGGGTCCAGTGCCCACGGGGGATATTAAGCATAGCCAGGGAATCTTTATTAGAATATTATGATACACATTTGTATAATGAGCTTATAAGGTGAATAGATGTAGAAAGGCTTAAATTCTGAGGGCATCGCTAGGATTGTATTTACAGTTAAAGTGAGTTCCAAGCTGTGAAAAGTTTCAGGACTGCAGATTTCCAACTGGATCAAGCAGGTAAAATTCTGGAAGCATCACTCATCTGTGTGCAGGTGGACATACTGTATGACCCCTAAATGTCCACACTCAGAGCTCTCGTCTGTCTTATCCTGGCTTCTCTTTCTCTCTTTTCTCCTCTGCTCTCATCTTTCCCCCGCTACACACACACACACACACACACACACACACACAAAGCTGCAAAGCTTTCAGTGCATTCTGGCACTTTTTTTAAGAATGCGTAATTTGGCCTCGTGCTTATGAAAAGTGAGCACGATGGTTTGGAAGTGGAGGCCAAAGGCATGACAATGGGCTCTGTGAGCAAAAGCCGATCTCCACCATTCCACCCTGAAAAGCACTCAGAGAGAGAGAGAGAGAGAGAGAGAGAGAGAGAGAGAGAGAGAGAGAGAGAGAGAGAGAGAGAGAGAGAGATAGATGGAAAGGGAGAGTTGAGACATAAAAAAAATGAGGGCAGGAGTGACAGAGGGTGAGGGAGGTACTTACAGTCCTGGAAGAGAGAGGGACAGAAAGAGTGAGAGACATATACAGAGAAAGGATCAGGAAAGAGAAAGATGAAAGGTGGCCACTCTCTCCCTCCATCCTATGAAAGAGCAAGAGAGAGATAGAAAGGGATGAAAGGTCAGGTTGGTGTGTGTGCCGTGCAGGTGGGCAGGTGTGATCAGGGCGGTAAGTGACAAGCGGACGGCAGCGTCTGAGGGACACAAAGGCATGGTCTGTTCCACCCTCACAGCTGCAGGGGGCGGAGATGAGCACGGCTGACAGACAGACAGCCGCTGCAGAAGACAGGGTGGAGGGAGGCAGAAAGATGGAAGGAAGACGCTAGTGGAGAGACTTCAAACGCAGGATTGGGTCCTGGGTGCCGAGAGATGCATTCTTTCCGAGAGAGGACACGTGAGGGGGATGGGAGGCAAAAGGAGATGGATTGATATAGAGAGAAAGGTGGAACATCAATGAAATTGTGTGTGTGTGTGTGTGTGTGTGTGTCCACTGATGTTCATGAGGTACCTCTGACGTAAAGTATGAATGAGATTGGATCCATTACATATGTGATTATTATTGGGTCCCACCTCTGCATATATTTGCATATTTATAACCATTTGCATAAAGAAGGTCAGGGTAAGGTGTGTGTTTTTGGTGTCCAATTGAACAGAATAAGCCTAATTTTTTTCTTCTGGTCATGTTAAATTCAGTAAAAAAGGTTTTAGAGATCATTCTCAGGTACGACGATGAACAAGTGTTAGTGAACAACTAATGCATCCTAAATTCTTTTTTAGCTTTCTGGTGAAACATTGAAGCATGTTGCTACTGAGGCAGCTGCCTTCATATTACACCATGTATTTGTTTGCGTGTCCTTGTGCACATTCATTTTCACATCTTCGTGGAGTACGGTCCAAATCTCCAGCTAACAACCTGTGGTTTCCACCACATGGCATCCCATCAAAGGCTCTCTGCACTGTGGCCTCCACAGGGAGCCTCCTGTCTCTGTTGGTCCATCTCTAGTGAAAGTGTGTGTGTCAGATCCCGTTCTAATGTTTTTTAATGTGTGTGAGTTATTCTTTGCCTCAGCGGGAATCAAGTTCAAATATCCAGCTTCCTGTCAGAGTATCCTGTGACTTAGCCATCTGAGGACAAAAGCCATTTGAGAACCAGTCCATTACCACGATATTCCTACCTAATTTAGACCATTCCTAAGAGTATATGGTCATTATAGTACAGAATCTTACAGCATTCTTAGCTCATATTGTAAGATATACAGTAACTCTACTGAATGCACATGTATAGACTGTGACCTTCTTGCCAATTTGCCTGGCAGAGTGAGATACTTCTTACCTGATGATGCTTCCACATGCTTGATTTTTCCACTAAGTGGTTAATTAAATAGATTCATTGCAGTATGACATTTATTACTAAAAAGCCAGTAAGGTTTAACTTTCCTTAGCAGACATCCTTCTCAATGTCTGTTGCTTAAGGAAATTGTCTTTAATTACTAGGGGCCTCAAGCGTTTGCATGCTTTGCTTGCTTTCTTGGTTCGCCTGTGTTCCCAGCATTTCTGTTCAGCTGCACCAGGACAGACACACACATGCACATACACACTTCCTAGTACTGATTAGAGGAACAAGGGCACTTCCCATTGGCCACAAATCTAACCTTCTTCATTCTAGAACAGACGATTTCCCCCCACTTCAAAACTGATAGGAAACCCAGATAGTCCAGTGCGCTTAACGCTAAGAGCGTCGTCCTTCTTCCTGCACTTTTTCAAAGATCTCTCTATCACTCGTGTACTTTCACTTCTTCATTCCCTTCCTCTTGCTCCAGCTGTCCGTCCTTCCTCAAGCCGTTAACTCTTTGACCTCCACCTGCGTGAGAAACATTTAGAGGTGATGCCAGGTGTGCTGGCAAGTAAAGTGATGACGCCCACGACCAGGGCAGCTTTGACGCCTGAACTTGGCTATTGGGTAGGAAGTTGCCTCCTGTTATTGCTGCTTCCTGTCTCGTGCCCTCTCCTGTTTATCCCTGTAATGACCTGCCTGCTGGTCGACCTGACCCGATCCTTTAATATCTGACCCCAAACCCCTGAGACGACTTTAACAGCCATTTGCGCAGATGCAGGGGAAGTTTAATGGTCTCTTGTCCTGCAGTCAAGGGCTGGTTGTGCCTTCTTTGCTACAGATCCAGATTTGTCTGTGATTATATTTTAAGGGTGATAAATGTGAGTAAGCATTATGGCCAGTGTATTTCCTTATCTTGCAATGTTCTACTATACAACATTACTATAACATTTACTAACTACTATTCGCAAAAGATTAACTTAAATAAATTGCATTCAAATATTAATGGAGATCACTGCCATACACCGGCATTGTTTCTGAAGCAGGTTTTTAAGTCTCTGATGTTTATTATAGTGTGTATTGTTACACAGTTGGGATCTTTTATCAACCACACTTTTTTGAAATATGGTGCAGTTTATTTCATTTCACACTTGTTAAAGCACCTATATTTTCAGATGTGCATATTATCCTAATTTGTTATTCCAGTACTGCCAGAAATTGTTCATGCCTGTAAGAGTACGTAGTAGGAGTTCAAGAATTTGTGAAATACTTATACTTCACACATTTTGAGAGATCTCCAACAGGAACTGGATTGAAAACCTGTGTGTCTATTTGGCACTGTGTACATAGTGATGCAGCCAGTTTAAGTATGGAAGTGATTGAGATGGATTCTTTGGAGAATGATTTTGGGGAACCTTTTTTTTGGAATGCACCACTGTAGAGATGTTTTTGGCAGAGTTCTTTGGCAAGGATGTGGTGTTTTTTTTTTTAAGGTTAATGCTGGAGGTGGGACTCTGGAGAGAGAGAGAGACAGAGAGAGAGAGAGAGAGAGAGAGATGGGCAGAGCAAAGGAGGGAAAGCAATGTGTCACCTGCCTAATCAGAAGAGCCTTTTTGGAAAACAGAACCGCAGAGCTGAAGCTGGTTGAGAGGAATGCCAGCAGGCAGCAGGAAACGATCCACGAGCCGCTTTCACCCTCTCCCCCACCCAGCGTCCACTTCCTGCCAGAACTCCACACACTTCCTTTGCAGCCATTGGGAATCCCAGCTGGGACATTCCAAGCATGAAATGTAGTCTCTATCTCTCTCTTTCAGTGTGTCACGCGCACTTACTGCAGGCCTCTGTGATGCAGCAATTCATCCTGTATAGACATGCACTACTAGTAGTCTACATCTTCAGTGTTGAACGACTTTATGGACTGATATCTACATTTATTCTCAACCACTAGAGGTCGCTACACTACAAAGCACAAGAGGGTGAACGGTTTCCATCAATTCTTCTGCTCTTTAACATCATTACTGATGTGGTTTTTTTTTTAACTCTCTGATCACGCACAGGCTTCGTAACTCGGCCCCGAAACTCGCCGCACTGAAAGCAATTATTCTGATGAAATCAGCTGAAATTAAACGGTGCAGAGACGCAGGCAGGGCGCGCGAGCACTCGGGAACGCGCACGGAAGGGTGAAAACAGCGCGCTTCATGACTTTGTGGTTGACCTTTTCGGGGGAAAACGAGCTAATCCCCCTGTATAATGGACTCGGGCGCCGATATGGAAAAGTGCGGCGCTGTTATCGCGGTTGCCATGGAGACGATCGGAGCTCGCACGCCGGGAAGATGGCGCGTTATTAAACGAGGGAGTTTGTGTATATTGGACCGGGCGCTTTTTTTGTCATAAGTGTCACTCAGGGCTGCGCTCTGGTACCTGCTCCATTATGAATGGGAACCTGTTTTCTTTCCAGCATGAAAAAGGGCTGAGGAGCACAGTTAGGCAAAGAACTAGTTTTTTTTAAACTCACTGAAAGAGCAGGTCTAAAAAAAAATGAACAGTCAGAGATCTCTTGACACAAATAGGCAAGATGAAGCTAATTATTAAAGATGCCAATTAACTCTGCAGATATTAATTAGGTTAGATCCAACAAATAGAACCAAAACATCCATGGATTAAAAATGTTACCTGGTATAGAAAATTGTTAAGAATGAACAACAACTATAATAATAATAATAATAATAATAATAATAATAATAATAATAATAATAATAATAATAATGCTTAAAAGGTACCATGTAGCCTACAGAACCCTAAAAAAACAAAATCAAAGGAATCTGTTACACCATAGAAAATATGTATACTGTGTATATTGACTGCTGTGGTTGAACTTATATAGAAAACAGGAATAACTATATAAATTCTTAAAGTGCTCATTATTAAATAAAACTTTCCTATGTAATGTTTCCCCTCAATTTACCATCTCTGTATAGTGGAGGAATTCACTCAGGCCTGTGTGACTAATGAGCAGTGAAGGCTGAACGTCTAAATGCTTTTGGCCCAATGTGTGCGTATCCGTGGCCAAAATAAAACAACCCAGAGTTTTGTAAAACAGACTGCTGCTACTGAGGCTTTAGACTGCAGACTTAAATCTAGAGTGCACATCTTTGTGCCACAAATACAGCCACAGTAGCTTCATGTGGTCCTAATAATTATAATAATTATAAACCTTGGGAAAGTAAATGTTATTCTATTCCAACCAGAGGCATGTCTAATACATTTTGATGCCCATGGTGTTCATTATTTTAGTTTCCTAACAGTTATATTAGTAGTTCTGGGCACAAAAAGGCAATGCAAAGCCCAAATCTGAACATACTGATTAATCCTTGTACACGTGAGAAAACTTTGAATGGAAAGCCAGTAGTCTGCTTTCTTTATGTCTGTCAAATGAGAGTTAAATACGTGCTTTTTTCCCCATTTCATAATAACTATTCAGATTTTTCTTTTCATTCTTGAGCCGCCTAATAAAACATGGTGAGCAATAAAGCAGTCACATGAAGCCATGCAGGGAACAAGAAGAAGCACAAAAGGAACAAAACAGCAAACGCGGCGATGATTTGGCTGATATGGATGGAGCGGATAAACAAGGGAAAACAAGCGCTCTGACCAAACGGGCTAATTTCACCCCTAATGCAACACGCTACAAAATCTAATGAGAGGCGGGAATCAGCTCACAGATAGCTATCATCTCTGCGATATGAACGACGCAGAGCGCATTCATATGGTAAGCGGCGAGTGTGTGCGCGCGCGCGCAATGGCCAATAAACCCGCTCAAAACAAGCTCATATTGGCCCGTTTAAATGTGTAAATATTTCTGCCCATGTGTCTCTATCAACCTGCGCGATCTCACCCCCCTTCACCCCCCTCTTTCGAATGATGCATTAGATGCGCTGAATGTATTTGTTGTGCCGGGTTTCAAAAGGCACCGATAATCTGCGCGGGTGAGATAAGAAACACCAATTTATCCAGCGCCTCTGCGGAGCCCCGCATGCAGCTCTGTGCGCTCCGACACCTCCAGCGCCGAGCCGATAACGATTAGGCCATTTATTATCGGCTCGGGGAACAAAGATGGCCTCGCACCGATGAAATATTACCACCGGTTAATAATGAAAAGAAGAAGGGCCCCGGCATCTGATGCGTGCATATATAAATAATAACCGTGGAAGGCTGTAATGCGCATGGAAAAAATCCAAATAAATAAATAAATAAATAAATAGTAATTAAAATGGCAATAATTCCAATAATAACATTTTGTGACCAAGTAAAACTAATCAGAAAACTTTTTTGCAACAACGTTCACACCTACACAAACCCGCTTAGCTGATAACAACGTAAATCCTTTTTATTTATTTATTTATACTTTTTTATTTTTACAAAAATTTTATATTTAGTTCATTTTAGAACTATATGGATATGGATTCTTCTTCTTCTTCTTCTTCTTCTTCTTCTTCTTCATCATCTTTTTATTCTTCATCTTCTTCATCATCTTCTTCATCATCTTCTTCTTCTTCTTCTTCTTCATCATCATCTTCTTCCTCTTCTTCATCGTCATCATCTTCTTCTTCTTCTTCTTCTTCTTCGTCATCATCATCTGCTTCTTCTTTCGATGCACAGGCCCTGCTTTGATGGACACGGTAAGATGGAAATGTCACTGTGTGTGGGACATGAGGAAAAGAGCAGGCAGAGCAGGCGAGCTCAGCACAGGCACCTTTATTAGTCTAAAGTGTCTGCGCCTCTCTCCGGTTTTATGTGCTGCTGGAGCTGCAGCTGATAAGCCCTTATCGCACGCGCATCGTGACGGAGCTTCTTTAGGCCACGGCGGCGACCTGAGCCGAGAACAAGTTAGCATGACAAAAGACTGCATTAATAATCTAAAAAAAAATAGAAGAGGAAGTGGAAGATCAAAAAATGGCCTAAATAAAGTGGAGCAAATGTTTTAATCGACCAACACACAAGTATAACTTTTCTATTATTATTATTAGTATCATTATTATTATTATTGTTATTATTATTTTTATTATTATTATTATTATTATTATTATTATTATTATTATTATTATTATTACTATTGTTGTTGTTGTTGTTGTTGTTATTATTTAAAGCTGTAGCCATGTTTCTTCCAAAAAACAAGCATGCACGATGATGATCATGATGATTATTGTTGTTGTTGGTACTTATTTTGTTATTTCTAACTACTATGATAGTGCAACAGCTGATGAAATGCATGCATGTGTACTAAACTTTTTTTTGTTGTTGCTTTTTTTTCTTGTGAATAAAGTGGTCTTTTATTTACCTTTATCTATTTAAAGTAGATTTTAAATATTTTATATGATTTTATATCATTGGACCGTGATTAACTATTAGGGTAAACCTTAAAAGCTGCACATGCACATTTCTAGATGTACTAAAAGGATACTTGAATAACAGTAGATTAACATCCTTTCAGGGAGAGTGGAAACAATGCATTTATTAAAATTGGCTGTTGACGTTTAAAGGGTTTAACACTATGCCATTATTTAATTCGGATGTTGTGTAGCTACACAATTAGAACTGTTGCAAAATGCGCAGGGTTTGAGGTGCTGGATACAAATCTAATTTTATGCACGTTCAATAAAAAATTTGAGCCCTCGTACTTGGCCTCATGTTGGCAAGATCTAGATAACTGATAGACGAATTGCGCGTTACACCTCTACAAGCCTCATTATTCTTGTGCAGAAGTAAAAGTTTTAAGCACTTGGCAGAAGCTCTGCTATCGAGTGGCCAAATAATTGTCTCTGTCCTCTTATCTTTCATTTTAGCCTCGTTGAAGAGACGAAGAAAAAAGAAGTTAGGGTTTTTGGATTGATACTGATTTTTATCGTAATCCCTGGTTTTACTGTCGGGGTATGACGGACTCTTCCGTGGTGTTGACAACCGATTTGGCATTCTCCACGAGGACGAGAACTCCAAACACAACCAGGCGCCATTAAACACGGCATTAGCGATTTAGTGCATTTTTTACAATTGAATTAATGCTGTCAGAGTTCACTTTCTTCCTCTCTTCTACTTCTTTCTCCGTAGGGACGCGATGAGGCGGTGGCGACGGCGGCTCGCGGCCCTGCACCTGCCTCGCGCAGCCACACGCTTGCGGAGCCCCGGACGGTCTCGTGCCGGAGATTTGGCTTTGCTGCAGCGGCTTTGCATGTTTTAAAACTTGGTGTGATGCGTGTGTGTGTCTGTCTGTGTGTGTCTGTCTGTGTGTGTGTGCGCGTGTTTTCCCCCTTCTCTTCTTAATAAAAAAACGGGAGAAGGAGGAGGAGGAGGTAGGGTCAGCCGCGAAGTCGCTTTATTTATTTTTTCTTCCAGCCTCTCACTTTATCGACACGATCAAGCAGGGGATTGAATTAATTAAGCCAGGGTCGCCTTCTAATGCAAGCAAAAGATATACATATTCAAACCACTTCACAAAGCATCTGCAGAGCAGGGAACAGGGGCCAAGTTGATGCCCAATCCACAATGCTTTACTACTATATCCCTCTATCGCCATATTTATTCCGACCGGTTCTATTAAATAGGGGACATGATATCTAAAAAAAATGCATTCCAAACAGCCCATGTAGATGTGTGAATCCTTTGCAAAACGTGGAGATTTATCCGCAGCCTAGCCATTACATGTATAGCAATGTGCATAGGCCTGATGAGATGAGATGCGTGAACGGAACAAAAAACATGCCAGGAGTTTTGAGTCTAGATTCAAGTTCGAGCCAGCAGTGGACACTTATTATCTCATATATATATATATATATATATATATATATATATATATATATATATATATATATATATATATATATATATATATATATATATATATCCATCCCCTTACAACTAAACCAGAAAGCAAACATAATAATATACCACCGTATTAACCATAGGTGGCGTGCTATTTTTTTATACTGTTTTGGACGAAGCCTCAGATTGGCTGACGCGCACGGCTACGTGTCTGCAGCCCTATACTTTATTCCTCAAGTTTACACACACACGCAGAGAGAGAGAGAGAGAGAGAGAGAGAGAGAGAGAGAGAGAGAGAGAGAGCAAATACAGACGAACAGCCTAAACACAACTACGAGTCAACGGAGAGGGCTCGTCAGTTTGTTTTATTAATTTCTCTGCGGCAGTCAGGTCTGTCCCTGCCAACCGAGCCGAAATCACTGCACTCTGTCCAATACGCAACCACGCGGCGCACGGACTTTGCCTGCACGAACGAGAGATTTCCCGAAGACGCAGGACGCAAAGAAAAAAGCGGGTAAGAAAGTACAGACTACATGCGTTTTCCTTTTTAAGCGAATTATAGATTAGTAGCTTCAGCACACTCATACACACACCGGTAACAAACTGATTTAATGAGCTGTTTGCCAGCGGTGGCTCTTTGGGATTACAAGGATGAATCGTTTTTCGGTTTATGCGGTGTTCTAAGCAATGTGTGAATGTTGAATTTGCTGTGTTGTTAAATGGTGCAATAATAATAATAATAATAATAATAATAATAATAATAATAATAATAATAATAATAATAAATCAATTATTAATTAAAAACAACTGTATTCATTAAATTAAAAATAACTGAGTTATTATTATTATTATTATTATTATTATTATTATTATTATTATTATTATTGCAGAATAATTGTTACATTTTTGGCTTGGGATGAATTATGAATTATGGGCAATAAATACAGAGTCTATTATTATTATTATTATTATTATTATTATTATTATTATTATTATGTTTAATTTCTCACAATTCCATATACCAAATATATTATACAACTATAATAACTGTAATAAAAACTATAATTAAGGACGCATTTAGAATTAGCAAAAATGCAGCCAATATTGTTTGCTGGTGGTTTAACGTGAATTATATTACATAGGAATAATAGATAGACAGCGTTGTCTCTAATAATATGTCCAGATTTTATATCTCTAATTGAACCTTGGGATTACCCAATAGAATGGTTTATTTATATATATATATATATATTTATTAAAGGATGAAACCTACATTTACCTATTTAGTATGCAATTCTTACTTATTAGCGAGGGTGCGCTTTTGTGCACAACTGCATCACCACTGTCATTTCTGAAGCTCGCTTCACCAGAATATACTTATTTGTTAAAGACTGCAGATTCTGTTGAATATTTGCAAGTGTTATTTCTACTGTGGAAAAATACATGTTGCATAATTGTAATGTAATGCAACAACACATGCAAGCATGAATTGGCTGCATGCGCGTGAAACTCTACAATACTTGACTCAGCCCTTTATAAAGAGCAAAGGCATTCAGACAGAAAGGCGAGCTGTCATCACGATAGAGATTTATAACCTCATTTCTAATCAAAATCACAATGCTTTGGAAACTTTTGGTTTACTCGTTGAGACCGCGCGCGCAAGCAGACGACCATTAGCCGAAAAAAAGTGAAAAGCACAAGATGGAGACATTGGGGCAGGTTATGGAAGGAAAGGAGGGATTGTAGGTAAACGTCTCGAATAGGTGAAGAGGAGAGAATGATAGAGAGAGAGAGAGAGAGAGAGAGAGAGAGAGAGAGAGAGAGAGAGAGAGAGAGAGAGAGACTTCGTCTTGCTGACCGCCGTTGCCCTGTCCCAATCTAATTATCCGTAAGTAAAGGACAATGCTGGTTCAGCTGCTCTGAGTCATTGCCCCATCTCCCCGTGTCTGCTTATCTTCACAGACCCTCCTATAGTACCCCCCTCCCTTCTCCTTTAACCCCTAGGAGAATGATAAACGCGCCATGTAGGGGTCGCACCCCTTTTTGTGGCACCTGTTAATTATAGGGACTTTCCTCTACTACGCATTAAACACAGGTGAACACCAGGTAAAATTGGACCTTGATGACATCATTACAGACCGGACGCGCGTCGTATTTCTGAGCTACAGCAAACGTGTTGCCAGGAGAAAGGCTCAGCGTATGTTGCACATTAGAGTCTTCACTCGTATAAAAGTGCCCTTGAGATCGTCTTATCCGCTCCTCCATGCAGAAGATGCTGAGATGCTGAGTTTTTTTTTTTTTTGTTTTTTTTTGAGAACCCCCTTCATCTTTGTTCTAAGCAGTGTTGATACCTGGTGGATTACTAGCAAGCGTTTAGCACAAGTCTGCTTCAAAGAGGCCTGCTGGGAAGATGAGCTGGGTCAGGGTCACTCAGGTGAGGAGGGTCATTAGCATCATTCTTGCTAAAGACGATAGTTAGGGCAAGCATTTCACGTCACTAGTACATCATATACTATGTAAAGCGCTTAATCAGCTGTTATAAATCATTAATTAATTACCAAAATTAATTTCCATTATCACTAGCATTTTGGGGAAAATACTAAGAATACTCCTACTTTTGTTTTTGAATTAATAAACTAGTGTGCTTTAGATGGCGACTTGCTGTTCAGCCCTAAAAACAGAATTTATTCCTTGATGTTTTTGGTATTATCTCTGCGGGACAACTGGCTGCACACATTCTCCTAATGCCATGTGAGTTTCAGTAAACAGCACGATAGCCCAAACACCCTTTTAAGCAATATACTATTTATTAGTTTTAGTCACTGACATTCCGGGGTGTTGCACATGTGGCCATGAAAACAAAGGGATGTAGGCATGGTTTGTACATATATATATACATATACATATATATATATATATATATATATATATATATATATATAGGGTGGTTTGTTGGAGTAGGTTGGAGATAGAAATTAAGACACACAGACACACACAAAATATCACACACATCTACAAATGTTCATGTTCAAGGATGACCACTATAAAGCTAACCAGCATAGATGCAGATATATGAGCAACACAGCATGCAACTGGAATGTGAACTAAAGAGCTCTTATGGCTAACTAAAACATCATGGATACACTCACTGAAAACGGGGCGAGAATTTTTTTTTAAAGTCCCTTAAATAAAGTCCCTCGCATGCGCCCAGATTCATCTTCTCTTAGATTCTCTTGTAGTGACGTCAAACGTGGACGGCAGATCGGTTGCTGGGTTCCAGTTATTATCTGTCAATCATCTTTTTGCTCAGACAACCTGTGACTTCTTACACTTTAGAGGCCGTGTAAATGCCACCATTTGTGAAGGAAAATAAAAAAAAATGAAAGTGAATGAATTCATGACAAATAATTGGTTGATTCTGATTTAATAAAGTACGAAAATTCGGTGAAGCAATGTTCCAAATCTGCAGAAAACAAACAAACAAACAAACAAACAAACAAACAAACAAATAAATAAATATGGTTGAAACACCACTGGAGAAGCTGTGCAGTCGGGTCGCATGCAGGCTTTAGAAAGTGTTTGCAGTGCCCCCTTTGATCCAGAGGAGGTGAATAAATAATTAATAAAGTCAAAGTGTTAGTACAAGATGTCAGAGACCGCAGAGTTACAAAAGGTGCGAAACTGAAGAGCAAGGGCGAACAAAAGGAAACGAACTGGGCTGGAGTTACCTGAGAGCAGGCAAGCGAGTAATAATAATAATAATAATAATAATAATAATAATAATAATAATAATAATAATAATAATAATAATAATAATAATAATTTATAGAATAGATCATAATCTGGTGCACTACTATTTTCTGTAATAAATGTGTGTTAAATACAAACAGCTTTTTTTTTGCATTTAGGAAAGGTAGCAACGTTCGTGCACTATCCAGATTTCCCGAATTATATTTCAAGGTGGAAGCCGTATATTATTTTCTTATACATTATGTAGCGATTCTTCAGCTGACATTTTTCAAAGTTTATCTAAGGTCTTATCAAGCTAATTGGCGACGCTGTGTCTTAATGCCTGTGGTGGTCCAGCCTGCGCGTTTCACCGCCAGCGCGAATTAACGAAGCCTTGCTAATGGCCACCAATTGGCTCTTGTTTCGGACAAGCCCATGCGACCTGTCGGCACCAGCCAGGCAGAGGGGGAAAGGGGGCTGACTATTAAGATGCAAAACGACGTTTGATCGCTCGAGATCGCCTGCGAAACAACAATGTTTGCGCAAGAGGAATGCAGCGACTACTAATTAAAAACAATTAGACGCTCGAGACAATGGCGCCCACTTTAAAGGCCATAAAGCGCTCCTCCCCATATTAATGCCCGGGGTGTTAGGACTGGTGTTTGTTTGCGTTACAGCTATACGTGAAAACGACATTTGCGTTTTAAGCACGTCTTAATGACGGCACGATTAAAACCTTTTGAATATATGACTTTACAGCACTAGTAATAGACTTAATATCCAGTGTTCTTTCAGGCTCTTTGTTATCTTATGTTAACTTGATATAAGATATTTTTCCTATGATACATTTATCATGATGTTTTAAACATACATGATAATACATTTGGTGCATTGAAAATATAAACTACTATGCTTTATTAAAACTATGAAATACAAATTGAAGAATATTTCCTTTGCATAAAAAACAGAATTTCGTGGTCAATTTCGTTGGTGTGTGAAAAAGCATTACATATGCAAAGCGTGAAGATATAAGAAAGAGTATATCAATATAGCGCGTAGTTGATTGATGCTTCTCTCAGCGCTTCATAGGCCGCTTTGAGCCTATCATATCTATCTCGCTCTGTTATTGGTCGGCGGGAGGTCGCCACCAGTCAATGACTCCGCCCACACTCGCGTGATATGGAATTTGCTTGCGCCAGGTCCGACAGAGCGCGAGCGCGAATCATTAAAAGAAACACAAGCAGCGCGCAGGACGGAGACACAACACAACACTGAAGAGTGCGCGTTCAACAACCGAAAAACACAACAACGCTTAAACCACGATACAAATGTCAAGATGCAGCTTGGGGATTAACTTTATTTGCAAACGGACTAACAAGAGATAAAGAGAAAAAAAACAGTGAAGGAGGAGGAGTGATATGCAGCCGTGTGCAGTACGTACCTCTTGGGCCAAAATAGTTTTTATTCTCGTTCAACTAAAAAGGTTTTTATTAGAATATTACATTTCAGGCTATCAGTGTCGGGTATTGTGAATAAATAAATCGGCATGCTTATTTGCAATGTCAAAAATTATGTGCAAAATGAGCTATTTTCATATGCACTCATGTGCTCTACCTGTATGTTTTTTTGTTTTTGCAGGTGTATCTGAGTATCTGAGGATTCTTAGCATATCATCTTCATCATCCAAACGACAACCACTATTTACAAAGTGTAAAGGACATCTTTTCTACCACTCTTTGGGCCGTTTTTTTTGTTTCGCAGTAGACTAACCACAAATACTTTGCATTTTTGGAACTATAGATGATATCAGCTTTTAGAAAGCTTCCCTAATACTGCAGAAAACAATATTTAGATTTAATTTAAAAAAAATTAGGAAATTTAGATTTTTATTTACTGACAAGTCTGCACGGAGGCTTCAGGAATGGAAGTGGCTGCAGATCAGTCTCGGTGGATGGCGCATCATCACGCGGTGCTCAACGGCCAGCACCCGGACTCACACCATCACGGCCTCACACACAACTACATGGAGCCTATGGCGCCGCTTTTGCCCCCGGACGAAGTGGACGTGTTTCTAAATCACTTGGACTCGCAAGGCAATCCGTACTACTCTAACTCAAGGGCAAGAGTGTCCTACAGCCAAGCGCACGGTAAGTTTTATCACAGTTTTATAACCTATAAAATTTTAGGCTTTAAATATATGTTTTGTTTTGTATATATACAAAAAAATTAAATCTATAAAAAAGTATATATATATATATATATATATATATATATATATATATATATATATATATATATATATATATATATATATATATATATATATACAAACAACATATGTGATTGTAAATATAGATATTTTTTATAACAACAAAAGAATCATATTAGTGTATTTGACTCTTTTTACCACGAACATTTGCATGGGATTACAGTAGCTTAATCTTTGTTCTTCATCGACTCTTTAACCAGACAGAACTAGAGGGTATGTGTAAACAAACTTAATCCTAGTGACAACTTGTCTGCATGCTTTTTGCTCTGCGATCAGTTGTGAGCGATGTTGCTGCACATCACTTACTGCATAAGGTTAATTATTATTATGTTTGCTTTGGATAGAGCTAGAAATTATTCTAGCTCGCTGTTATATATTGAAGTTGATGATGCTGTCCTGCCATCGCTATGAAACGTAGCCTGAAGTTTAAAACGAAATAGAACAAAAAAAATCTTTAGAAAATGATAGGGAGGAAAGGGAAGTTCGTGTCATTTCTTCTCTTGGCTGTTGGGCTAGAGAGAGAGAGAGAGAGAGAGAGAGAGAGAGAGAGAGAGAGGGGAGAGGGGGGCATTTCCCGGATACAAAATAAAAAACGAAAAAAGTCACTGATAACAGTCTTTTGTTCAATTACCTGCTGTAACTTGTGCGAGGAGCAGAAGTCGGCTCAACGGCGCTTTTATAAAAAAAAAGGTATATATACTTTTTTTTTTTTATTAGTCTGATGTGTAGTAATTTCCAAAAAGACTACGTTCAAGGCGTTGGCTTTCATTTTGACTGGACTGTAGGCTAAACATTTGGATAGTTAGCCACTATTAGATAAAGTTCGGAGAAGATGTCGAGTTTGTTTTATGCGGGAACCGAATCAACAGGTAGGAAACGGGGCAGGAATGTGTGAGCTGCCGCAACTCAGAAATTGACAGTTATTGTTCCCAATCAGTGATGATTTAAAGTACTTGTTGATTATGAAGTAATGTGGGGGAAAATCAATTGTGTTTACAGCTCGATTGAGTGGGAGTCCGGTCTGCCGTCCGCATCTCCTCCACAGTCCCGGCCTCTCGTGGCTGGACGGGAGCAAGGCGGCCCTCTCAGCGGCGCACCACAACGCCTGGGCTGTCAGTCCTTTCAGCAAAGCTGGGCTTCACGCCACCAGCGCCAGTTACGCTTGCAGTGGCGGCTCGGCCAGTGGGCCGGCTTCCGCCTCTCTAGCGCCGGCGAGCCACGCGAGCCCTCACCCGCTCTACAACTTCCCACCCACGCCTCCGAAAGACGTGTCGCCAGACCCAGGACCGTCGTCTCCCTCCTCCTCCTCGGTCACCAGAATGGACGAAAAAGAGTCGGTCAAGTACCAAGTGGGTGACGGTATGAAGATGGAAGGATGCAGCCCTCTAAGGGGCGGCCTGGCCATGAGCGCCCCACAAACGCCGTCCACGCACCACCCGATCCCCACGTACCCGACTTATTCGCTGCCCGCGGCGCACGACTACGGAGCCGGACTCTTCCATCCAAACCTGCTCAGCGGCTCGTCCTCTAGCTTCGCACCCAAATGCAAGAGCAAGGCACGCTCCAGCTCGGGTGAGTTGCATCAGTATTTACTGTACAAGACATGGAGTCAAATTAACATTTAGTATAACAGGCTTATAATTCAAAATGTTTTTTTTTGTTGTTGTTGTTGCTATTAATAGAAAATTATTTTTGGACTAAAGGTTTTCTGTCTTCCAGAAGGGGTTGTAAAATACGTTTATTAAAGCAGGTATCAGAAATATAGAGCTATGTATAAATAACGCCAACAAACTGGTATATTTAGGATACACTTGATACGTTTTTCTATGATTTGGGTTTATGTTTAATATGTGGCAGTTGTAGATCATATCGAGACACATGGCCAGCTTTTCCCTCCTCAAGGCCCTTCTTGAGAAAAAAAAACTTCACTTGTTGACAGTGATGGGTCCCATCCAGATGAGTCATTGCTAAATGAAAAAAAAAGTCACCAAGTTAAAAGAGACACATAAAGAGGCTTAACATAGATAAGAAAAGACAAAAGGTTGCATAATGGTTGGACAAAAATAACTAATTATTAACTATTAATTATTAATAAATAACTAATAACTATTATTAATAATAATAATATTAACAACAATAATAATAGGCGCCAAATCACTAAACCATACATTTAATCTGTCCAGTCGGAGATGAAATAACAATTAATCCAACTAATTTAGCGCTAGAAGTGTTAATTCCACACTAAGGTTTTTTTAATGTCCCCTAAAATAAATTTAATGTGAAGCTAAGTCTGATGTTATTTTCATGAAAGCCCTAAATCAATCAGTCAAGGCGCACACGCGCGCTTTTCTCCCGGCTT
Source organism: Tachysurus vachellii (assembly GCF_030014155.1). NCBI lineage: Eukaryota > Metazoa > Chordata > Actinopteri > Siluriformes > Bagridae > Tachysurus > Tachysurus vachellii. The sequence goes on from NC_083481.1 coordinate 15,505,730, forward strand.
TGAGCCTCTCGTTTTGTTTTCGCTTGACCGGGCTCCACTGCGCTTTTAAAACATGCAGGAGTCACGACGCGCTGGCTCCTGCCACATCCTGTGTACCTTTGACTGAACAAATCACGACCTGCACCCCTCCCTCGCGACCCCAAAGCTAACAAACCGGGACCTGGCTCACGAGTCTCGCGCCTGTTGCTCAAAAGCGTCAGATTCAATTGCATAAGATTATACACTGCAATGTTTTAGTGTTAAATGAAAGGGCTTTACATGCAAGTAGGCTGGACTTGTCAGTAAACATAAATTTACTAATAAATTATTCTTTTAATAACTATTATAATAGTATTTATAATAACAATGTGCAGGGTTATTTGGCTAAGCATTAACCTAATGCAGTGGACTGTGTAATTTCATAAATGCACTAGATAGCATAGTTTTTACAGATCTACTATCAGTTTTGTGTAAAATGCCATGTTCATCCCTTCTTACTTCCTGTAGTAAAAGCTAAGATGTGTGTTCTGGCACAGTCTGCTGGTAAGGTGATCTGAACAATGTGAGTTGGACAGGAGCCTGTCATCATTACAAAGCTGCATATGTAATTTCCATCAAACGTGGACAACCCCATGAAATCCTTCCCTCTTGCACATTTTTCTTAAAGCATCTGAATACAATATTAGCTATTAAAAAATAGGGCACCAACAAAAAATAGTTCTGGTAGTCTAATATTACATTTCTGATCTGAGAGTTTATCTATCTAGTCATAACAGTAAATCTGAGTTTAATCCTACACCTGTGAAAAACAAAACCGTTGTGGAATCTAAGTCATCTCAGGGGTCAGTATAATGAAACTCTGTGTTTGGTCATATTTGAACGACCTCTATTCTGAGATGGCCTACAGCACAGGGCCCAACCCACCAGCCCTGTGGCCATTTTGTCCTAACCCTCCCTACGACCATAGGTTATAGCTCAAACACACCGATACCGCTTTGTCTGCTTAACAGGAGTGGTGACACAGAGAAATGCAGCAACATGACCGAATTACTAAACATACACTTCAAAAGGAGCACCACTATTGTCCGGGGCGGAGTGTTTCTCTGGTCTGGGTGGGACAGCTTGTCCCTCACATTAGAAAGAGAATAATAGAGGCATGATTCCTGGGAGAGGCAGCCATGAGAAGAGAGGTGGAATGAATTAAGGCACATATCTCCAATAAGGTTTAGATTTAAAAAAAATTTTGCAGCTATTTTCTTATGTAAATATACATGAGAATGGTTCCAAACAGTAAAGCTGACAAAGCTAAATTAGAGCATGGAAACTCCCAAATTGTTTAAAGTATATAAATAATGTGTGACATCAGTGACTAAGGTTTGAGTCTACAAGCCATAAACTTGCACTGTACATGCTAAGGTTGAGTATATGGCAAACTGACAGACACAGAGATGTTCAGCAATAAATTATGTAATACTGTTTCGCAATGGGCTCCTTGGGTTTTAGACACTCGCTGCTGCTCTGCCATGCTTTAGTGGATTATTTTACACGTAGGTGTCTATGTCCATTCTGATTCTTCCTGATTCACCAGGGCTGAGCGACAGACCTGGGGTCAGCCAAGCACGGATGTGTATTGTTCTCATCATTCTTTGAGAGAGATTTTATATCATGAGGAATAGCTTCATGCGCTATCGATGGGAAAGGTCAGATTACATATTGGCTAATTAACTTGGACAGCGTACCTGACCAGATTGCTCCTTTATGCACTCCTGTGTGCCTTTATTTGGACCCCCTATGCCTTTTTGCAGCCTCAGATCATTTCAGTTGATTAGTATATGGATGCGACGTGAACTGCTTAATTATATAAAATTCCCTTTGGTTTCCCTCCATCTGAATTCTGCACAGAGGGCCGTGAGTGTGTGAACTGTGGTGCGACCTCCACCCCTCTCTGGAGGAGAGATGGAACAGGCCACTACCTCTGCAATGCCTGCGGCCTCTACCACAAGATGAACGGTCAGAACCGGCCACTGATCAAGCCCAAACGCAGACTGGTGAGTAGCACATTCCCAGCATAGTCTCACACAAACACACTCACACATGAGGGCTAAATAGGAGCCTGTAGCAGAGAGAATACACACAATTCCAGGAAAGTTATATTTTCCCTATGATCTTCCTGGAATTGTTTGTCGCCCTCACCCCCCGGTGATCCCCTACTCTGCATGTTACAATACTGCTACTATTGCCATTGTTGCTGCTATCATTATTGCTGCTAGTTCTGATACTGTTACTGATACCAATGCCCACGATGCCTAACCCAGCTTAATTAGCACCGCAGCACGGGGACAGGAAGTAGTCTGCGTAGACTAACCTGTCCATGCTTCCAAAATAGGACCGATATTCACAAAATCTGTAGTTCTTCTAATATACTGTTAAAACATATACAGTTTTTATACATTAAATAAATGTTAGATATAAGTCTTCTGGGAAATGTATTTCTCCAGATATAATTTAGAAGAATTTTACGCTTTTTATATTTGCTGCTGAAATATATAACATATATTATCTAAAGGTATGAGATTAAAATAAATCCTATCTTTAGTCATCAGTCCATTTTCTTCACAAAAGCTTAGCTTGTGGAAGTATTTTAAAAAGGTGGCTTTGTTTTTTTAATCCTGAAATAAAAAAATAAGTACAGCTGTTTAATAGTTTTTATTGCCTTTCCTCTTACATTCAAAAGATAGTAGGGAGGAACTCCTATTTTATGATCAGGCTTATTTTATGCTGGCAAAATTTAACCCACCATCTTAAACAAAAATCAATGCATGAGTAACCCAAGGGAACGGATTTGGAGTTTTAAAGCGATTCACAGAGCGGATTTAACATGTTTGCGACATTTGGAGTTACTTAAACTGTTTACATACCTCACACACACAAAAATTACAGTAAGAGTCAGAGAGAGAGAGAGAGAGAGAGAGAGAGAGAGAGAGAGAGAGAGAGAGAGAGAGAAAACCTTTCCCAGCCGACCCTGTTTTAATTGAGTGGTACAGTCTTATTTCTTATTCCATTAGGCGGCTGTTATAATTGAATTTGCACTTGCCTGAGTGACCGTCAGAAGGGAAGATGCTCGTCTCTGAGTTTCTCTAATGTCAAGGAATGAAAAGTGTATTAGGAAATAGTTTCTAGTGAGGGAAATGATCGTCTACACTGTACAATATATTTCAAATTAATAATGACTAACATTTATTATGAATGATTTATTATGAACATTAATATTAGTAGTAGTATTAGTAGTAAAACATAATGTACCATTAAAAATGTTTAAGGTACTTAATTAGACAGTAAAACAGTTTAGAGTAAACCTGTAAAGGTACATTTGTATGGAGTTTTGTTCTAGAGTTTGATTATTATTATTATTATTATTATTATTATTATTATTATTATTATTATTATTATTATTATTATTATTTGCCGTGGCCTCCAAATAAAAGATGAAAAATCCCATAAGCCCATTTTTCCATGGAGTCAGGGTACACAGCAGCTCGCGCTTTGCGTTTTTTGGGCCGGTGTGTTTTCGGAGCCCTTCCCCGTTCAAAGGCCGTCCAGTTGTTTCCTATCCGGATATGTGGCCAGGCCAGATAAGGAAACCACGGCTCCCGGGTGTTTCCGTCTTCAACAAACCCCAGTGAATTTTGTATGGACCCGCCAGGCTCGGCAGTGGAAAGCGATTAAGCAGAGGCGCGCGGGAGCGCGCGGTGCGGGTCGGCGAGCGGAAAATCCCCGGATTTAGGCGCTCGCGCGCTCTTGTTTGTCCTGCTCCGTTGGCATTTAGCGTCGGAATGCATGGCGTGTTTTTGTCGCTGTCTCTACATTCTTAAATGTGAATGAAAAGAGGCATTTTTTGTCTGGGTCTAAAGAGTCATTTTGTCCGTTGAGGTAATAGGAATAGTCACGTAAATTGTAAATGGAACAGAAAGTGCGCAGCCGGCGCGTACCAGGCTGCAGGGGGATTGTATTGTGCGCCTATAAATGTTTCTTATTATGTGTGAAAAATTGATCTGTAATGGACACAATGCGAACAGAGACACGGCACCCCCACAGCGCTACACTCAGGATCAAGAGAAATAATGCGTCGAAATGGGATAAACTAATGACGGATCTGGTAGCTTAAATTTACTGAAATGCGACATTTCATGAAATGCAGAGCCAGCAAATCTTGCCAGACGCAAAGATGGTGCAAATTGGAAAATTGAATTAAGCTTGCATAAATGCACAGAATATATTTAATTAAGCCGACTCCGCTATAAGCCATTTCGTATGTTTAGCTTTGATGCTGTTTTTTTGGGACAGTTTTGAAAGTCTGCCTGCTCCGAAGTAGTCATAATATCCATCATCCCAGCGTTTCCAGAAAGATCTTTATCATGTGTCAGGGTTTCCTCCAGAGTAAGGCCTAGCAAAATGTATTTCATTTCCAAACCAGAGATATAAAGTATATTACATATATCAGAGGAACATGATGGAATGACGTAATAAAAAGCAACAACTGTTTTCTTTACACCGACTCTACATGTTTTTAAAGCAACACATTATGTAGTTGGGATATATTTTTGGAAGCAGACTGTGATTGTGAGTTGCCTAAAACACAGTCTACTAAAACACTGTCATGATTACGCTTTCTGAAAAATAATTCATTCAGAAGAATCATTGCAATTTTCTCAGTAGCAACACTACACAAATATCACAATACTGATTAAGAGCTGATATATTGCTCAGCCCTAACCTTTTGGTGTTTGCTGTGGTTCACAGTCGGCAGCACGACGAGCTGGAACCTGCTGTGCAAACTGCCAGACCACTACGACCACGCTGTGGCGACGCAACGGCAACGGAGACCCGGTGTGCAACGCCTGCGGCCTCTACTACAAACTCCACAACGTAAGTAATTAACACAATATCAACAAACACAACACTATCGCACAGTACAGTACTTTGTAGGGCCTCTGGATTCAAAACCATATGATTAAGTATGTCTAAACAGTTCTCCATCAGACCCCAGTCGTCGTTATTTTGACGTACTCCTTACTTAAAGCAGATGCAACACAACATGCATCTCTAAATTCATATTTACAATCAACTCAAGGCCACAGTTTTTGGTTTGGATATTTGGAAGGAGGGTTAATTGGAACCTCTGTTTTTTTCATGACATGTGGAAGTTGTTCTAGTTTTAACAGGAGTATTGTAATGGAAGTGGTTGCTGGCTATTTCGTGCATTTCATTACTTGCTTTCCCCAGGTCCTGAAAGTAAAACCTTATGTTTTGCCCCTTCTTGCCATTGTTAAACAGGAAAGCCAAGAGACGGACCAGTTGACATGTAGTTAGCTAGTTGAAGTTTGGTTACAGATTACCAGAGGCCTACTTGATCACAAAAGAAGGCTAGAGCAAAGGCTGGAGCCCAACTTTTTTCTTTGGTCCTTTAAAATACACACATTTTCATAATGTATACTATGTGTTTCTTATTTTATCGTCCTCAAATGATGCCCTAAAATGTGACAGAACGCTCAAGCGAGTGTAATAGAGTGGGTTCACAAATTGTCGGTCCAAGACTCTAATGTTAATGAAATAGTCATTCAAAAATCATAGATTTTCAGCTACCAACATTTTCTTCTGGTCTTGTGTTAATATTCAGTCACTTCCACAAACACACACCATCTCATCATAAAAACGAGTGAGTTACAAGCACGGTTCATGAGGCTCCACGTCTAAAACACAGCCATGGAAAGGCCAAGCCGACTCGGTCAGAGGGGCGGACAGCTTTTATCGATTTAGGAGACGGGAAGGAGACTATGGGGACGCAAAGACTGCTTTTTCCTGTCAGGCAGAAGCCGCTGACCGTTTCTTGCTTTTGATTAATCCCGCTTTGTTTCAATGGGAGGCGTTATTCCCAGGAGGGAGCGGAGCATGGGACGACCATTCACACACACGGCGTCTGTTAAACCAATTCAGTGCCGTCTGAAAGTTCGCCCCTTTTTTATGTTAAGCTTGGCTTCTATTAGGTGCTTTAATCCGATGAATAAATAATTTTCAGCCTAATCAGACAAGCGCGACAAAACGGCTGGGCCTCTTTCGGGATGGCCGTCTTGCTGACTGTATTTATAATTGCTCTTGACATCCAGGTTGAAGAAACAAAATCAGGACACGCAACACAGCAATGGGTATTGTAATAATTGAGAACAGCGCTGGCCTCAGAGGCATTATTATTTTTATCTTTTTTCATTTTATAATTGAGAATGGCATCGGTTCAGTAGAACTGCTAAATGAAATCCCTTGTTCAGAAAGCTGCAATTAAATGCATCTTATTTCTCAAACAAGGACTCTTTTTCCATGTTAATAAAAGTCATACCTTGCAGGTTATTTATATAACTGAAAAATGTGCTGAATGTCCCTGCGGGCACAGATTGAAATGGATACCTTCACCAATCTAACATCCATCTCCTTCTGACTCTTTCTCTCTCTCTCTCTCTCTCTCTCTCTCTCTCTCTCTCTCTCTCTCTCTCTCTTTGTAGGTCAACAGACCACTGACAATGAAGAAAGAAGGCATCCAGACACGCAACCGCAAGATGTCCAGCAAGTCCAAGCGAAACAAGCGTGTGTCTGACGGCTTTGACGAGCTCTCCAAGAACATGCACGACAAGACGTTGTCCTTTGCAAGTGCAGCAGGTGCCATGGCTGCCCACATGCCCCACATGGGCCACCTGCCTCCCTTCAGCCACTCGGGCCACATGCTGCCCACGCCGACCCCCATCCATCCATCGTTCAGCCACCCACACCACACGGGCCGCTCGCCGGTCTGGGCCGAGCCTCACTGAGGATCCCAGAAATCTACAAACCTTCTTATTCGACCTCCGTTGGTTGAGGTTGTTTATTTTTATTTTTATTTTTTTGTTTGTTTTTTTGTTATTTGTTTTTTTACACAAACAACCACAAGTGGAAAGAGGACATTTTTCTTGTTCATGAATTCTCACGTCCCCTGAATCACAGACATTGCGTGAAAGGAGCGAGGACGTTACTAGCATTCCTTTATTTTGTACTGAGTCACTTTGGTACTGCCTGGAAAGACAGGATGTGAGTTAGAGCAGAGTTTCTGTGTGCGTGCACCAGTCTTATGTGTATGTATGTGTGTGTGGCTTTTGGACTCTGGATCAGAGAAAAACACAAGAAAACAAAGATTGCTTCTTTAACGCCTAACATGCTGGGATACACACACTTCACGGACACGCCTGCTTCTGAACACACTCTACAGACATGACTAGCAAGCAAACAGATGTTTATAAAGCTCGATTATTATTATCGTTATTGTTATAATTGTTATTATGATAATTTATTTTCACACTTTATTTCTTTTTTTTTTTGCCTCTCCTCAAAACCGTATGTTTATTGTTATAAATATTATTTGATTGTTATTATTAAAACTAAGGAAAAGGAACAAAAAAAGAACACTGACTTATCTTAGCCAAGGTGATATTGCTGAACTGTACGTTTCTATCATTTTCCATTACACAAATAAAGAAATAAAGTTTTAATACTTATCATCCAATAATTTCTCTCATATGTGTCACGAGGATATATTTCATACAAACTAACTTTTTCAAGTAGATCTCGTTAGAAATTCATACAAATTTGAACGTGGTTAAATTTCATACTAATGACATTGTATAAACATAACATATAAACATAACTCCGCCCCTAACGCCGTAAACTTCCATATAAACAGAAAAATCCTTCACGAGAAATGTAAAACAACATTTTTTTTCACAATAAACTGAAATTAGAATGAATTTCGTACAAATATAGTCTTAAACGAATACAAACGCTAGCTCTGCCCCTAAACCTAACCTTAAACGTAAAAATTTCAGAAATTTGTTACAAATATGCAGATCTGAGACCATTTTGCAGCAAATCATCATATCTATCTTAAAATGGTTGCAAATTTGAGTTAAACGGATGCAGCTTGTTTGGATTTGAAACAATTTCATATAAATATTGTCATTAATATAACTCCACATCTAGCCTTAATTTTAAACGTCGCAGATTTTTATCCCTGAGACCATTTTGGATCATGAATTTGCTTCATATGTCATATGCAAATTTCGACCCCTAACCTTAACCTTATTTTATACAAATGCAGTCATTAAAAATGTACAAATCCAAACTTAAGTTTAATCTTAGAAATTTGTAAACCTGAGACAAATTTGGATAAAACTTTGAAATCTCACCAAAAAACTGGAAGAAATTCTATAGAAATAAGTGAAGCCCAGTTGGATTTGGATTAATGTCATATGTTCATGGTTAAAACAAAAGGTACTATTCCGCCCCTCAACCTAAGCTTAACCCTAGATATTGTTTATTTTCTGTGAACTGTTATGAATTTGCAAATCTATTTGTCCATTTTGGATCAAATCTTTTTTCTCCCATGAAATATGCAATGTAATTTGATTAGGTTTGGTTCAATTTCATACAAATATATACAAAAATATTAGTTTTTTTTTTTTTTTATTTGTAAACCATTTTGTCTCAAATCTTCAAATCTCATGAAAAAGCATTTGAAATTTGCTAAAACAAGAAATGCATTTTAACCTTTTACCTACAAATAGAGTTATTTTAAAAGAAAAGTACAAATGCTAACTCCACCCCTAACCCCAGCCTTAATCTTTGTAGTTAGTCCTAGAAATTCGATTCATTTAAATTGTTCCGTAATTTGTAAACTTGTGACAACTTTTGGAGCAAATTTTTAAATCTGATGAAAAATGTAGATGAGTTGTGTTTTCGAACCCGTTAAGGATTTGCCAGTTTAACACTATTATTACTCGTTTTTTACTCAAGCATTCAAGCATTCATGCAAAAGAAGAGCTTAATCACAGAGACCTGAAAACACCCTGTCACGTTGACACAAACTGACACACTTATTGTGGAGGGAATTCCATCTCACTTAGTGTGGGAGTGTGTATCCTGAGCACTTCTGTGGAAGCCTCGGGGTTTTTCAGTCTGACTCAGACCCGTGTACTAAACATAATGTATGTGAAGATTTCTTATACAAACACACACATACACACACACACACACACACACACACTCACACACATGCATACACATTGAGAAACAAACACACATCCATGCATTCTCCTCTTCACTTGTCCAGTCGTCTTTCTCTCTTGCATGTTCCTCTGAAAGCACAGAGAGGAGTGAGAGGAAGGACAACCAATCTGTAGAGTGTATGAGAGAGAGAAAAAGAAAGCGAGAGAGAGAGAGAGAGAGAGAGAGAGAGAGAGAGAGAGAGAGAGAGAGACCGGGAAACAGAGAAACAGAGAGACAGAGGAAGGAAAGGCAATCAGGCCAGCCGTGAGCAAACACGTGGGGGGCTGTTGGGCTCAGCGCTCTTCTCTCTCCCAGATGTGCTCGCAGCTGAGGCTGCAGGAAACAGCCCTTAACCGGCTCTCATTTAGAGAGCATTTAACCCAGAGGAGCAAGCAAAGATCTGCCCGGGCCAGTGGCTAATCAGAGAGGCCAAGAGGAGAGACGTGAGGCCAGGCCAGTTCTGCCATCTCTCTCTCTTACACACACACACACACACACACACAAACGGAGCATACAGTAAGTAAGGCCTGTGGATTCCAGGCACTTGGGTGGGGTTTACAGCAGCATGCGTTTTATGTAAAACCTGTACAACCATTACATCGTATGATTAAATTCATTCTTCATTTTGAACCTTGAGTCTCAATTCGGATTGGTCAGATGCTGTAGTTTTTTTTGTTTAAGCTATGATCGTTAATTGCCTTGATCTGCTTTTGTTTCTATAGCAACAGAGACGTATATAGAGAATGCTTCATATAAACAGCGTGTATTTGTTGATGTGTTGATGATTTCTTTACAGTCAAAAGTTACTGGTGTATTTTTACATTTTCTGCTTCATGAGAGTCTGGTTAGTTTGTCTTATTAAATTTAAAAGAAACTAAGGGAACGATCATTTATATCTGCATAATATGTGACGACGGAAACACGTTTTCTCTTCCTTCCTTTTTCTTTTCTTGTTCCTTATTATTCCTTATTATTCTTCTTAATCATTAGAATAAAATTCTGGGTATATTGTTTTCAGTGTACTGTGTGATTCCATGACTTGCTTTACAGCACAATGGGGGAAAAATCACACACCCCTTTGGTTGATTATTTCCTTGGTTTTGTTCCATGTTTAATTCCTTCCTTATCCAATATGAGCTCACACTTATGCTAATAATTTTTTCCCCAAACTCAAATATGTTCAGCAGTTGATCAGACAAGACATGTTTGGTGTCTAATGTTTGCTTTGGTGCTATCAGACAAACACTGAATGAAAGTCTGTCTTACCTGAAAATCTATTCTGTGAATATCTGCCTTAACCTGAATCCAATCCTCAGCAAAGATATTAAGAACTACTGATGTGGTTTGAGTCGTGTTATGACTATTAATTGTTAAAATGTGCAAACACAGCATGAATAACCTATTATACAACATACAAAAATTATTATACGTGACTAGGGTACTGGACAAAATGAAGCTTCTTAACATACATGTACATGAAATTCTCTGCAATTAAGTAGTTAAGAGTGAAACATGGTGGTTGTAGCCTTTTGGCATAACATTTTAGAACTTAACAATGTTTGGTATCATTTTATTCAGAACGTTGTTTAGATTCACAACAGAGACAAATATGTTCTGTAGCAAAATAATGAAGTTACCCAATTGGAAACGGTTTTAGGAACTGTGTGTTATATTGTGCGAAATGGCTATTTAAAGATTTGACATTTAGCTCCTGATTAGAACTAAACAAGGGAGGAAACCAGCAAGGTTGAGAAATGGTGACTCACTGGTTAAGCTTGACACTTTGATTGGGGTTCAAATCCCAGAACGGCATGACGCCCAATCTTTATAGCACAGTTATTTTTCTGAAGAACACCTGCCAAATGAGTAATTGTTTTTGGGGGCCTCCCTACATGCAAAGGGCAAAAACACTGCCCAGTTAATGCAGTTAATAAGCAAGATAAGCTTATCTTATCTATCTACGATATCCCTCATAACCCTACAATCGTCTGGCGCTTCTTTAGCTAGCATTATTAGCTAGCATTATTAGCTAGCAACTTGAGTCATTGTTAGCGTCAATCCTCTATATTAGTTTAACAATTTGAGCTAAACAATAACAAAGAGGATTGTGTAATTTGTTTAAATATTGACTCATTACTGTATTGTGTGCTATTTCCTAGCACCTGCTGCCATGTTTGAAGATAAAGCTTATTAACATCTGTGACAGTGTTCAGGAAACAATGCATTGCTTCAGTGGAGCTTGACGACAAAACCCAAATGTCATATGCCTACACAGAGAAGAATCCAACTGACAGAAATCGAGCTCTTCATCCACACACGAATCGTCACTGGAATCATTGAACTGGAGTAAAATCTGAAATTGTGGTAGCAGGCCTGGATCTTTCATTACTGTAACAGTCTCTATTTCCCTGCTTAATCTTTGCTTGTTAGAGTTTTTCTTTTTGTGTTTGTCGTGCATGTGTGTGTGTGTGTGTGAGTGGTTCCATTTGGCTGGACTCCCAGAGCATGCAATGTCCACCGGACTCGAGAGAGGCCCCTCCGAAGGGAAAGAGCTGTCTTCCCCAAAATAATAAAAGGATCTGTCCGCGTCAGAGAGACGGCAGAGGGAGAAAGAGCTGCTTTATTCGTCACTGAAGACGAGCCACTGTGACGCTCTCGTATGGTGCCCTCCGTACATGTTTGTCTATTTGTCTAAGGCTTTATCAGCTTTCTGGATTCCTTTGATAATTCTATACTGTCTTGTGAAGAAGCGGAACAAATAGCAGCAAACACACTTGCATTCCTGACCCGTAACAATACGTTACCTCCCTAATAAAGAGACTAAATCATGACTAATAAGACTAAGCGCTGCTCTTTTTTAATGGCTGTGTAATATAGTGCAGGGAAACTTATGATCGCCGCTTTAGGAGCTGCATGGTGGCCTCTAGTCTTCTTTTCCATGAGAGCTTTATTAGAGCTATTATCGAGACAAGCCTCCTTCTCCTCCTCCTCTTCTTCTTCTTCTTCTTCTCCCTCACCCCCCTGCGTCTTTACCTCTCTTCTTTTCATCCTCTCCCTCTTCCTACATCTCCCTTCATCTCTCTGTGTTCACTCTCCCTCCTCGCTCTCATGTATTTGTTTATGTATTAAATTGAATTAACAGAATCAAAAGGTACGCCGGCCGTCCCCACACAGAGCCGAGTTATGGAGCTGGAGATGAAAGATAAAAGCTGAGGAGAGCACGGTTCAGCCACGGGTCTCTCCCAACGCCCGGGGTCACACGCCTGACCTTGGAGGACTGCTTTAACGGAACATGCCCTCCCTTCTTCTATCTCTTCCCTCTGTCTCTCCCTTTCTCTTTCCATCTCCCCCACAGAGGAAAATAAGAAGGCATATCCTTACTCCAGCACGGTCGATGTCACTTCCTCTCCTGGGTGTTTAAAAGTGCAAGCGCTTCAGCTTTTATGTCAACATGTCACATCTTTGTACATTTTTACCTCATTTGCCAAAAAAGAAACGTGGCTTTTATTTCTATGTAAAATTGCTCACTCGCAATGATGACAAATGTTTATTGCTTGGTAAAAGAAAAAAAAAAGTTTAAATGTAAAAATTGTGTTTAATATAAGAGAATTTTGAGACAACCTTGCATTTAATGAGAAAGATTACAAATAGAGAAAAAACGAGAGAGAGAGAGAGAGAGAGAGAGAGAGAGAGAGAGAGAGAGAGAGAATAAATGCTGGCCCTACTACAGACATCACTTGGCTCTTTTTCGGGTCTTTGAGAGGCTTAGCAGCTTGGCTCAGATGAGGCAGACGGATACACACACACACACACACACACACACACACACACACACACACTACATTGCTGTGCAGAATTAACTGGGTATTATTAGCTGAACTTCCTCTTTTCAGGGGCCACCGAAATTCATAGAAGCACAGTCCCTTGGTAGTGAAATGCCAGCCAAGGGGAGGAGTTACAGCGACGCTGCTCAATAGCTTGAGAACACTGTGTAGCGGGTCACACGTTCCACAGGTACAAAATGTGTCCCTTCTTTTTTTCCTTCTCTCTCTCTCTCTCTCTCTCTCTCTCTTCATACACACTCTCACAAAAGCAGCTGTATCTCCAACACAACGCAATCCCTTTCCCTAAGAGCTTTACTTGAGAAAACCAATTATTCCATCTTGAACTTTTCTTCCCCTGTCTGAGGGACCACAGCAAGGCCATGAGAAAAGCACCAACACTTCTCCTAACTTCCCTCCTCACTGTTATTCCTCCCAGCTTCCTGACCTTCTTTAACACTATTGTTTAACACCAGAGAAGCAATCGCAGCCAATGTAAAGCCTAGACGGAGGTTAGCGTGAGTCGCATGAGCTCAAGGGCGCTGGAAATTTACCTTGGTAAACACCGGGATATTGTTCTTTCCCTAGTGCTTAATTTAAGCAAGCTTGTAATGACCTTCAACTGACCAAGGCTGAGAGTGTTATGCAGCTTAGAGAAAACTTTATACACCAAAGTATGACCAAATTCTCCAAAACTGTTCGGTCAGAAGGTGTTGATTTTTTTCCTATTTTAACAGCAGATCTGACAGGTGTTCCTACTAAACTGTGACATATAAAAGAAATGTAAAAACGTGTCTAATGATATGGTTGATATGTCAGTAAAGTGGTCTGGAAGGTGATTATTATTTTATTTAATGCTTCTCAGTCACTGCGACAGTCAGTAAGCATAAGACATGTAATGATTTTCTGACACAGGAAAACCTTAAGGGCAAAAACTGTTACATGACAAGCTGTATTTTTTAGAGCTCTAACATCAGAGATAACATAATATTATATATATATAATAAAAATTTACAGTAATATTTTAATTAGTAAAAATTGGTTTAGGTTGGGGGCACGGTGGCTTAGTGGTTAGCACGTTCGTCTCACACCTCACACCTCCACGATTGGGGGTTCGATTGCCGCCTCCGCCTTGTGTGTGTGGAGTTTGTATGTTCTCCCTGTGCCTCGCCGGTTTCCTCCGGGTACTCCGGTTTCCTCACTCGGTCAAAAGACATGGTCGGTTGATTGGCATCTCTGGAAAATTGTCCGTAGTGTGTGATTGCGAGTGTGAGAGTGTGAGTGAATGAGAGTGTGTGTGTGTGCCCTGTGATGGGTTGGCACTCCGTCCAGGGTGTATCCTGCCTTGATGCCCGATGACGCCTGAGATAGTCACAGGCTCCTCGTGACCCGAGGCAGTTCGGATAAGCGGTAGAAAATGAGTGAGTGAGTGAGTGAGTAAATTGAATTGAGTAAATTGCTGTCAAATATGAAGGATAAAACTCTTCAGGATGTCGTTTAATTATAAAATAAATAACTCTCTTAGTAACACTTTGAGGTACGCACATAGATATAGATAAAGACATTAATGATTCCATATACCTTCTTATAAAATAAACTATATTCTCTAATTCTTTGTTAAATATTTTGCTGTAGTTATGTCCATGTTATACTCCAAAATCTTTGAAACTTATTCTTTCAGTGTGTTACTGTTAGCGGGTCTTTTTTTAAACTGAGCGTTTCCTGTAGTCATGCTAATTATGGTGCACATCAAGACCAAAGACCAAATGCCACTTTACTTCCTTAAAACATAATGAGAAAATGAGAAAAAAGTTTTCACACTATTTTAATGATCAGTATTCATTATTAATATAAATGTGCTTCAATTAACAGTCAAACATTGAAGTAGTACAGGACAAGACATAAAATTTAGCATTTTCAATATCCTGACCTCTAGATCACCCATATCATGACCACCACCAACACCACTACCACAGCTGGTGCTAAACCAAAAAAAGTGTCTATAACCCCTCCCCAAATAGCAAAAACAGGAAGTGAAAATGACAAGAAGGAAATATTTGCACTGCATTATTATTATTTCCACCCGAGCCACAATTCTACTAATATGTTTTATATTGATGAAGGAAAGCTTCTGAGAAACATTCAGTTAGTCGTCATGCTTGGTAGGACAGAGATGCATGTAGGTCATACACCTGCGTATGTTTCTGTGCATGGACTGTCGCTTTTAGACAGCAGCCTGCCGCGGTGTGTCACAGCAGAGAAGTGAAAAAGAGAAAAAAGGATAGTGAGATAGAGTTTCACATGAATGCTGGTGGTTATGAGCCACTTTTATTGCTTCTTGTGGTTTTTCATATTGATGCAAGACCTGCAGTGTTGTGAAAGTAACTGCACTTAGGAGAATTTCAATTTGGTGTCTACTTAAGTTGTGTTTAAACAACAGCTAAATGAAAATTAGATCTAATTTCTGGTAAAACGACTAAAACTGGATGCCAGTGTATCTATATCATTCCTGCTTCTTTACTATGTACATTCCAAATTTAAAGGTTGGGGTAAAAGGACAGGGGCAGTTATGATACAGAACCCGTAAAGCAGAAAGTGTTAACATCCTAACAGTGGCAGCTTGTTGGTGCTGGGGTCGTCTGTATGACAGACAGAGATTCTGTCCACTATACTTTATAGCAGTGAGCTTGAGTGTAGATTAGATGGAAGAAGAAGACTTTTCTGATTGCAATGCTAGCTGCAAGGTCAGATTTCATACCTGGGATGTGCTGAGCTGTCTGATCTGAAGGTTAGATCATAAAAGCTAGCACTAAAACAATTCCTTACCAAATGGAATTACCACTTAACATTCTCAGAATTGGTGAGTATACCACTTATGCTATACCTAGCCTAGAGCTTTACACAATGTAGGCATAGCCCAATTTTATTGTCTAGTTTGATGCTCATAGTTGTGCTAACTAATCAGTTGAGATGAGTAGAAAGAATAGAGACATAAAATACTAGACCTTTTATTCAGAATGTATAAAACATTCTACACCACACTGTGAAACTCACCTTGAGTCTATTCAAGCCCAGGAACATTCTTAAGTCTCATCCGTTGAGGTAGCTAATTATCGAAATGCATATTTGTACTAATCCTGCTTTAGAGAGTGATCATATAGCTAACCATAATGTAGAATTAGTTTTAGTAGTAACGTTTTGGGATACATTGCAATTGTGCTAGCTAATCATCTGAAAAACTAGCAGAAAAGATAGAACTGAACATCGCTGCATCAGAGAGTGATCTTATAGCTAGCTGCAAGGTACAAACAGCTTTGCAATGTTCTAACGTTTCTTATTGTTAATAAATATTTGCTTTAGGCTGTTCTCTTAGTTGTGTGAGCATTAATCAAAAAATGTTATAGCATTTTATGATTTTAACACATGAGCAACCACTTAAAATAATCAATTTATGAAATATTGAATGGCTTTCGAAAGCATATCCTTTACATAATCTTTAGTGTACTGTATAATCTTGAGCTACTGTCTTCTTTGTTTGAGAATCAACAACTAAAGAACAGTAACCGTTGGGCAGAGGAGAGAAGCAATATCAGTGAGGATGAGACTAGGATTGAGAGCTGTCTCACCTGTGGGAATTAACTTTCAGCAACTCCTACACCATTAATCCATACCACCTGAGATGGTCTCACCATTCATGGCACCCTCCCAGGAGGCAACGTATTCAGGCCTTCCTGTTCTTCTCTAAGGCAGACAAATTCATCCCTGCTGTCTGTGCACAAACACTCGCATTCATCCAGCTTCCCATTGAGAGAGCGAAAGGGGCAAGTGCTAATGCCAGAGCAGGCTCAGGGGAACCACAGTCTGGACAGGCTCTCCCCATCCGCACCCCATTTGCTTTCACAGGCAGGTAACTAGAGAGGGTGAAGCCAGGCCAAACTGGCCCACAGCCGGACGTGGGTGGTAGAGGTATAGAGAGAGAGATGGAGAGGACCTGGTGTCTGTTGCTAGATCTTCCCCATGAGGCCTCAGTGGTAACCCGGATCCGAACAGACAGAGGGCAGCGGATCTCCTCTGGGACATTGGATAACTGAAGAGAATCTGGGCCTCAATGTTTCACTTATTCAATGATGCAAGAGAGAACAAGAGAGCTAGAGAGAGAGAGAGAGAGAGAGAGAGAGAGAGAGAGAGAGAGAGAGAGAGAAATGGTGCACTGAACAATAATGTCCCAGACACAAGTGAAGTCTTATTGCAGGGCAGATTTGGAGTAGTTTCTCTGTTTGCCCCTAGCCCACATGGACCAGAATTCAAGCTTTGGGTTTGATCAGAAAGCCTGACATACCAAGATTGCTAGGCCTCATTTGATAAAGCTTTGGTCTCTTATTCCTCTAGAGCGAGCATTTGTCCAGTTTAGCGCAACATCCACCTTATTTACACACGCTTCTGCTTTTTGTTGTGTCTCGTCTACCACCATCTTGGCCCTATGAATCTAAACATCCAGGTCTTGAGTCATTTCTTTTGCGTTTCCCTGAAATCATAAACCATGGAATGCTTTTCTTATATAAGACCTGAAAGGGTTTTGAAGATTCAAGGCAAGCACAACTGATCTACTGGATTGGTAAGAAGATAATGAATAATTCATTTTTGCAAGGTCACTGGAGCAACAAGATTGATGAATTCAGCAGTCACTAGTTTATCAATTCATTTGTATTTAAGCCTGTGGTTTTAAATTCAAATCAATTTGAGCCACGTTCCAGATTTTGACTAGACGGAGAGCTCATGATGCTCCTACAAAGCCATGGGATTTAGTACTTTACTGCCATCTTTCAGCTTCACAAGCCTTTCTCTCCTGGTCCAATAGTACGGTTACTGTTGGTGCACGCGATGCGGCCATATTCCTAGGTCTGTTTAAGCCTAGCAGATGCCAAGTTCTTAGTCTAGACTGATCAAAGAGTATAAGGAGCTCTTTTGAAGCCCTAAGATGTTATTGGCACATTGCAGACCAGATTCTAGCATCATAACCTCTCATCTTCTAGTAGTACAGTTATGGTTCTAGCATGCAATAGGGCCAAGTTTGGACCCAAGACTGGCAGGCATCAGGTTGAAGATGGTTAAATGATTTGAGAGGATCTCAGATCAGAGATTTAACTGTCATCCTTTATTTTGGATTCTTCCATCACAAGCTTTCCTCGTTTAGACCAGAATCATTTTTATGGTTCCTGCATGCAAGCAGACACCATGTTTATGTTCTTTATTAGGTTGAGACCTTTATACAGCTTCAAGATTTGAGACTTTACTGCCTTCCTTCGTCTTATATACACTCACCGCATATGTTTCTGCTCATAAGACACCAACAGTTCTTACATGGGACAACTATTCATTTCAAGTCAATTCAAGTTTATTTGTATGGCACTTTTTACAAGTGACATTGTCTCAAAGAAGTTTTACAGAACATAAACATAGAAAAAAGGTTAATATAAAAAATAATATAAAGATTAATAGACACCCTGGATGGAGTGCAGGGCACACACACTCTCATTCACTCACGCAATCACACACTATGGACAATTTTCCAGAGATGCCAATCAACCTACCGTGCATGTCTTTGGACCGGGGGAGGAAACCGGAGTACCCGGAGCAAACCCCCGAGGCACGGGGAGAACATGCAAACTCCACACACACAAGGCGGAGGCGGGAATCGAACCCCCAACTCTGGAGGTGTGAAGCAAATGTGCTAACCACTAAGCCACCGTGCCCCCCTGAAGATTAATATTAAATATATATGTATGCATTTATCCCCAATGAGCATGTTTGAGGTGACTCAGGCAGCAGGGGCAAGGAAAAACTCCCTTAGATGGTAAAGGAAGAAACCTTGAGAGGAACCAGACTCAAAGGGGAACCCATTCTCATATGGCTGACACTGGAGGGTGTGATTATAAATATACAGTCTGACAAATGTTGTATTGATGCAAAAGATCACATGGAGTTCACATCTCCTCTATAGTAGAGTCCAACTGGAGCTGGTAGATCTCTAGATGCCTCAGGATTCTCAGAGTCGGCCTCATCTCAGTGGAGGTCCAAAATTTTCATCGCACGGAAGACGATAGCAGCTGGTACAATTTCTGCATGATTTGGGATGGGTAGAAAGAGAGAAGTAGTGGAGAGGGATTAACATAGCTGCTGTTCATAATATTTGCAAGTCTGATGTAATAGTGCACAATATTATGGGATGTATTATGTGTACGTCTGACTAAAGAGATGAGTTTTTAATCGACATTGAAACTGGGAAAGTGTGTCTGAGCCCCGAACACTATCAGGAAGTCTATCCCAAAGTTTTTTTGAGCTAAATAAGAAAACGTTCTACCACCTTTAGTAGACTTAGATATTCTGGGAACTACCAGGAGTCCTGAATTTTTTTTTATCCCAGAGAGTGCGAAGGATTGTAACGTGTTAGAAGACTAGTTAGATACATGGGAGCTAAACCATTAAGGGCCTGGTAGGTGTAAAGATGATAAAATTGGGGTTATATGATCATATTATCAGCTGCATTTTGGACTAACTGTAGCCTTTTTATTAAAGATGCAGGACAACCACCTAGTAATGCATTACAATAGTCCAGTCTAGAGGTCATGAATGCATGAACTAGCTTCTCAGCATCAAGTACAGATAGGATGTTTCTCAGCTTGGCAATATTTCTAAGGTGTAAAAGACACCATCTTCAATTTCTAAATTGGATTGGAAGCATAACCATGTAAATATTTAGCTTGGAAATGTTCCTGCATTTGAGAGGACCATGTTCCTTGGTTGGTTTAAGCCTAACCCTATGAGACACCAAGCTCAAATTCAAGATGGTACTGGAAATGCATGGAGCTGTTGTGAAGCCTTGAGATGTAAGATCTTTCAAATTGGATACTTCCGTCATGAGCCTCTCCTTTGCTAAGCTAGTAGCACGGTTACGGTTCCTGTATGTGATAGGGCCGTGTTCCTATGTCTGTTTGAGTTGAAGCCTGGCAGACGCCAGTCTCTGTAAGATTAGCATGGTAATCAGTGATGCTGAGGGTGCTGGAAGAGCAGTATCTTTTCCAAGATCGCTATGTGAACCTCTCTGCGCTGTCTTGCTCGCTCTGTGGGATGTTGCAACTCCAGCATCTCGTGGGCCTTATCTCCCTGAGGCAGATTGCAGAATTTGATATGCATCTGCAAAATGGTCGGAAATGACAATCTCCAAAAAAATATGTGAGCCGAATGATGTGTCTCAACATCACTTCTCAGTCATTTTCTGTCTCTCTCTCTCTTGCTCTCTCTCTTTGCAGTATGCTGATCTCTTTCAACTGTTAATCTGTCATTCCAAGGTGAAATATACTCGGCATGTCTGCATCCGCATATTTACTCGAAAGCAACAAGCAAACAAACCAATGTGGTTGTACTTGACTTAACCATGTGTAGATGCGCTTGTGTAGAAGAACCAGAGTGTGTGATGGTACTGGAGCACTGCAGGATTGTCATCAATAAGATGTGATCTCCTTTTCCAGCATGAACATCGCCACCGATAAAGGCTTGTCCTCGTCAGCATGACACGCTGGCTGAACGCAGATTTGGAGAAGGGCCTTATCATGGGCCCTGTGGTGTGCGTTTAGGACTGTATCAGTGGAAAATCTCATATGATATGAGACTATGGAGGAGCGAGAGGGAAAAAGATGGCACCAGACGTTATGGTTAGTGGTTAAACGTACGTGGTAGTGACCTCTAACCGAATTTAATGCGTTGATAAGAATCTCCTTTGATTCGTCAATGTTTCATGTAGGGTTGGAAACTGAATCACAAAAAAGAATTCTTAAAAAAATAATCTTTCACACATTTTTTACTGATTTTCTTAGTAAAGATATATGGGTTGATAGTCTACCCACGATGCAGTGTGAATCTGTGAGCTTCTAATGGTTTGATCGAATGATCTGTTATTACTAGGATGACAAGTCAGCCTCTTGTTTTCCCACACATCTCAAAAAAAAAGAGCCGTAAATGTATCTGTTAAAAACCTTTTTGTTTGACCAGGTTAAAGTAATTATTGATGTTCAATGAATGCATGAATAAAAAAAGCAAATGTGCTACATATTTTATTTGGCAAACATAGTAATTATTCCTGCATTACTATGACTGAGATATAAGTGCCAAACAACTCAGGTATTGATAAGATTCACTAGAAGCATTCGAGTCACTGTTGCGCAATTTGTGATAAATGAATAATAAAATGTATTACTATTCATGATTCCATTTAATATTAAATAGTATCATGAACACTATTAAATTAGTAGGAAATAGTCTGTCTCTGTTTTTCAGATATGCAGTCTGAATATATCCCTTAATGTGTATTTCAAATAGAGTTGGCTCAAAGAGTCGACTCATTCGTGAGTGTCGCATGGTTGAGAGTGAGAATGTACTCTGAATGGGACACCAGTTCTTTAGGGCACAATCCACACAACATGTTTTTGCTAGAACAGGTGAAACACTTAGGATCAAACCAGGAACCCTGGAATATTTAGAGAGCAGAAACCCAAAGCTTGTGCATTAGGGTTTTGATGATTGCTTAATCTGTCACCGTTGCACTACTTAGAAGAAATTTCAGTGTCATTTTGAAGAACTACAGCAAAACACACACTCACTCACACACAAACACACACACACACACATTGAGAGGTTTTTCTGTTGGACCACCCTTGCTTAGTCATTGTGACCATTCACTTGAGATGTCACAGCAATGCCAAAGTAAAAAGAACAATATTTTGAAAGGAGTATTAATGAAGCTCTCAGAATCATTTGACATCAATAGGAAAGGCGAGGCTGGAGGGCACTGCCAACAGTTCAAGCTTTAATTTGACTTGAAACATGCTCTTATAAAAGGAGAAATAAAAAACATTTCTGCAGCTAAGTTTAGGAGAACAGCTCCACAAACAAAAGGAAGCAAGCTCGTCTTACTGGCCCTCTCCCAGCCATAGCATGCGCGAGGACAGCCACGAGTACACTCGCCCTGGGGTCAACTGGCAATGACATCATCAGTCAGTTAGGTCATGGGGGAGAGTGCGCACACCAGAGGGTCCACACTGGACTGCACAGAGAGACAGAGAGAGAGAGAGAGAGAGAGAGAGAGAGAGAGAGAGAGAGAGAGAGAGAGAGAGAGAAAGTCTATGGCTTTTGATTTGTTTCTTTGGCAGAAGAACAAAACTGTAAGGAATGCAGGCATGAAGGGGAAAAAGGAGTGATTAAGGGATACAAAAAAGGGTGAGAGAGAGGGAAAAGAGGAAGAGTGACGGACTTGCTGAGTAAGACTGTAAAGCTTGTTCCATTTCCACTAATTCGAAAACTCATTCCATTCCAAATAGACTTAATACTCCCGCCCAATATAATAAAAAGTATAACGCATTGTGTTCTCTCACAGGGACGTCAGACATTTTTACGAAGCCGGTAAAATTTTGTGTCGATAAATTCATTCAAAACTTATTTTGAACCGACACAAAACAGAAGATGACAGATTACAGTATATAGCTTCAGGTACTGACATTCTTTGGCGTTTCCCCCTTCTTCTGATAAACATACTAACTTGGAGGCGGGGCTAAATTGCTTATGGCCATTTATGGTATTTTCTGCCATGGATCTATCATGATTGTGAGCAGGATATGCTGAATGAGTAAAAATGATTGAGTGGTTAAAAATGACAAGAACAAATCTGTTAGATTTATTAGACTAATTCATGTAAATTGCAAAATGTAAATCCCAAAATGCATATTGTATTAAAGTTTCTTGATTTAATTTGCATTCAAAGAAAACAGAGCATTATTTTTTGTTTTTCTTGGCTTAAAAAATCTATATATTTGAAAAAAGAAAAAGCCAATATTTGGGGCTGCTACACGAATGGCTATTTGTGGTTATATGGTTATATATATATTAACCATTATATTGTTAATTACCACCACTTGTTACAATAGAATATTTGAGATGTCATAAAGACTAAATGTAAGATTTTTCTTTGCATAGACAAACTACATATTTCACTATATATTCCATTTCAAAGTCATATTTTCCACTAAGCAGACATCCTTATGGAACTCGAGGCTTCAGCACTGAGACTAGCATTTCTTTAGCCTGCATGGTTTCCTGTTATGTCTTTCCAGGGGTTTGGAGAGACGTGGTTGTTTTGGGTGTTACACTGTTTTGACTGCAAGACCCCTGGAAGCCTAATTGTGTGTTCATAGCTAGGTTTAAGTGTAATGCTGCATTGGTTCAGGAGATAAGATAGTGTGGTTGAAATGCAAGATAAACAAGGCGTGTGAAAATCTAAAAAAGTGAAAAGCAGGCCTGTGAAAGCAATCTTCATTTATCTGTAGCTGGCTCTCATTCATACACAGCCACATCATTATAATATCCCTCTCTCTCTCTCACACACACACACAGAGAGACAATGTGTCAGGCCCATTTCACAGCACGCCATCAACCTTGTGTGTGGCCAGCAGGCAGAGATCAGAGTGGCACTGAGTAAACATTAGGACACAAGCTTGCACCCTTACTCTGATTAATGAAGCGAGAGTATTGAACATGACAGCCCAGCAAGGCCTGTGAGAACCAGAGCCATGCGCTGAGAAAGACCGCTCTGTTCTCTCACTCTGTCTTCTTCCTGGCTCTCCATTGATCAATCCAACCAATTGACGTTAAAGGGCTTTGCTCCTTCTTGCTCAGTCCTCATGATTTTGTCTGAAACGTGTGTTGTGACTGTATGTTGGTTTTTGAAACTTTGTAAGAAACATTCAAGTTGGTTTTTGAATATTTGTAAGAAATTTCAAATCAGAATTTATTTGTTTTTGTAGAGCTATGGTTAAGCTATTGTTTCACCAGCCATGTGCTATGTAAGAATTAAAACATGACCGTTACAGGAAGGTTGCATTATAGGAAAGCTAGCACAATGAAGTTCATTCATTTCTAATAACATCATGTCTAGACATTTACTTCTCTTACATATAACAGCAATTCACTCATTAAATAACTATCAGGTATCACTTACAGCATCGATAAACGGTCTCTTGGGGCAGTTGTGGCTCAAGTGGTTAAGTCTCTGGGTTGTTGATTGGACGTTCATGGTTCAAGCCTCAGCACTGCCATGCTGCCACTGTTGGGCAATTGAGCAAGGAACCTATCCCTCAGTTAAGACCCCAACCTCCTCGGCTGGGATATGTCAAGAAAAGAATTCTGCTTTGGCTTATATGTGGCGATAATAAAGGGTTCTCATTGGAAATCGATAGAGACTAATTCTATAAATGTTCATTAAACATCTCCTAACTCAACAAAAACACACAGGTCATTTCAGACCAGGCTCCTATTGTTGAAATCTCAAATATTCCTACTCACTGGATCTTGCTCAACACCCGTGATGCTGCAGTAACTAAACGCTGAGGAACCTGTTTACCGTTTCCATGTCATTATCGATACAGTAAAACCATTTTAACGTAAAGGGTTTAAATATCATTAGCCATGTATCCACTAGATACAGAAAATGTTCTCATATTTATACTATATATATTACATATTATAAGAGTATTAACTATACTATACTGTGCAGTCATGTGACTTCCTGTCTGTCATATTCAGAGAAGACAGTGAAAAAAACATTTACCTCAGATGGCTTCGTTTTAATGTTTTTTTTCCAATACAGGAGTAAAATGTGTACCCATCTAAAGAAGTGTAATACACTGATAATAGTTGACTTTTAATAGTCAGCAATGTAAATAAAATACACTCTCTATTAAATATGTGATATGTATATCAGTAGATAGAGTTTTGCTAGCTGTGTGTTAGCATTAGCATTTAGCAGCTAGGTGCAATATTAGGAAGAAAATATTGTCACAATTTTACAGATTTTGGTGCTAATGTGCTAATTTGAATGTAAGAAATCTACAGGGATCAGTTTTTACATACATTGGGCCTCATTAATCAAACTGGATATAAATAAATGTTTTTGTAAATCTTTTAGATTAACATTTAGACAAGGAATATGACATTTATAGAAATCCACTGACATGGCACCCTATAGAAGGGGTTTAATCACCATTAATATGTACTTTTGTCCTTATTTTGTAATCCACATTGACTTTTATGGAGTTTTGTAGGCATGGCTTAAAATAAAAAATGATCAGCTATGCTGTAAATGCACTTTTTATTTTTCACCCTGAATATGAAGAAAATCATTACTGGGAAGACTCTTTTGGGAATTTTTTGTTTGGCCTACAAAGGCTTTCACAAACTTTAGAGAAAGTTAAATGATAAAATGAGACATGTTGTTTGTATATAAGTGTGTATGCATAGACAGGGATACATAAAGCCATGTTGACCCAGACTGCAGATTTGAGGCCACACACACACACACAAACACACACACACACACGCACACACAGCACACGCAGACACACACAGATACACACACCGCCTCAGCTCAGGTCATGTGTCATCAGCATTAATACTCCATTGTGTGAAGGAAAGGAGTTTGGCTGGAAACTTTTCTTGTCATGTGACTCCAGTCAGCACCCCAAGCCTCCCGGCCCCCCTGTCGTCGGTGCCCCCCTCCTCTTGCTGGCGCCTACACGGTTTGTTAGGGGTTGCCATAGGCCATCATGTGAGCTGGACACCATTTGCCAAAGTCACAAAACACACGCACACATGCACACACACACACACACACACACACACACACACACACACACACACACACACACACACACACACACACACACACACACAAAGACGGATCAATCTCTCCTTCATTTTATGTACATATTAACTGGCATGTGGCCGGATCTCTTTCGTCAGGGTTGAATCAGAGAGCTGGTGCTAATCGCAACAATACAAGGCATTATGCGTTTCATATCACAGGTCCCTGTGTGTGTGTATGCACATGTGTGAGTGCGTGCATGTGTGTGTTGGCCTGTCACACCTCACCGCCAGCTGCCTCTTTGGATCTCTTTCTCTCTGACACAAAAAAAGTTTTTTTAATTTTTACTAAATATAGTGAAATTAAACAGAAATGCAGAAAAGTAAGACAAAGAAAGACAAGTAAAGACAAGCAAATTTTGTGCTATATGGAATTAAGGTGTTCTGTTATAGATGATGAATTACATTCATTACATGTTTGTGTGATTACTTACCTTTTATCTAGACTCAAAGTCTCTCATTCTGTTTCTCAGTATCTCTTGTTCTGACTCTCTCTCTCTCTTTCCTACTCTCTGTCTTACTGTATCTCATCTCTTTCTTTCTCTCTGTTTAGTTTAGTTAGTCGATTAAATTCACACCAGCTGTCTTTTTTTAATGGAAATGTTTTTTTTGTTTTTGTTTTTTTTTTAGAAAAACTGTCAGGCAGATTCTTATTTGAATCGAAAATAGATAAAGAAGATAGAAAATAGATTGTAAAAAAGAAGGTTTGTACTTGTACTCTCTTTTTCTTTATTTCATTCTCAGTCCCTCTTTCTCTCTCTTTCTCACTCTCTCAGACAGCTTCCCCCCTTCCCCCAGACCTGGCCCTTTACTGGATGTCTGCCAGCCAGTGTAACCAAAGACGATACTGGTTCTGCCCTTCCTAGAAAATTTAGGAAGCCATTAGCGACATCAAATCATTACTTTAGGACAGAGGGGGAGAGAGGGAACCAGGAAAAGAGAGAGAGAGAAAGAGAGAGAGAGCGAGAGAGAGGGACAGGAAGATCAGGTTTCTCAGTGTTTTCATGCGGCCACTCCATTACAGTAATGTGCTGAGGCCCATTTAACTAATGCAGAAAAGCACATTGATACCCACAATAAACAGCATTACACAGTGAATTAGAGGCCAAGATGGCACAAATAGAAATGCGCTCACTCTATTTCTTGTTATATCTCTCTCCCTCACACACACACACACACCACACACACACACACACACACACACACACAAATATATGAAACTCGGAAATGTTGATATACATGTAAACAAAAAGGGACAAAAAATAACACAAGGGAGCAGCAACAATATACATCATTAAAAGAACTATTCTAACTAACTATTTTCAAATCAAAATTTTGCCCAAAAGAAGGAATTTTGCATGTGTATCACAACCCACTGCCATGAGTCACAAGGAACTATGGCCACAATAAATAAATAAATAAATCAATGAATTAATTTTGTGTCTTTCATTGTGTTTCATCTTCAGCAGAGCCTAAGGTTCCTGGTAGTTAGGGCTCACAGCACTGTTCACATTGTGGAAAAAAGAATCAAAAGAGTCAAATGCAGAATCAAAGAGTCAAGTACATTGGAATAGTACACTTGATCTAGCAGTTGTTTATGGTATACTCTTAAAAAATGTTTCATTAAAGTCGATAAAGTCGTGTCAAATTTTGTCTCATTTAAATAAGAGGATGAAATTTAGTTAATTTGTTCATTCAGTCTTTGTAATTTGCAATTTATTTATTCCAGAGAAAGACATGAGAATTCATCCCAAATGTGATGCCAGTTCATCACATGGTACATGCACACACCATGACTTAATTTAACGTCGACAGTCTGTCTACCTACTTGCCGTTGATCAGTTGGAGGAAACCGGAGACCTCAGTGGAAACCCATATGTTCTGGAGAACATGCGAATCTTTACCCATATAGTAACTAAAGCACAGGTACATGTGGCCACAGCCACCTGCGATCAGATTTAAAATGATATTAAACTGTTTTTTTCCTCGTCTTGTCATGATTGTTGGCAAAAATGAATGTCACCAACATGCCTTTTACCAAGGTGCAATGATGCAAGTGGTTTCATTCATAGTGATTTAGTGGTTTGCATGTTTGCCTTGCACCTCTAGGGTTATGGGTTCAATTCCGGTCTCCAGTTTGTTGGCATGTTCACTCTGTGCCTTGGGGTTTTCCTCCAGGTACTCTGGTTTCCACTGCCAGTTCAAAGACATGTGTTTGGTAGCAGATTGGCATCTCTATTTTGCGTGATGGGTTGGCACTCTGCCATGCCTTGTGCCCTGGGAGAGGCTCCAGATTTCCTGTGACCCTGTGTAGGATAAGTGGAACAGAAAATACATAAATGAGTGCCGGTTCCTGTTTGGGCCTGTTCCTGCCTTTGGATGAATAGTGGAAAATGCACTAAGATAAATATTGACCATCCAGAAAACTTAGTCTTCAGTTTGGTTTTGATGCTTGTGTTTAGGCCTAAATGTAGAAATTTGGGCCTAAAGACAGATCCTAATCCTTTGTCTTTATAGCCTTATGTGTTTTACCCCACACTCTAAGCAAAGCATCCCAGAAATCACAGCACACAGGGGCCATATGCAGCCGGGCCACAAATTCGATTACATACGTCAACAAACAAACAGCTCTACTCAACCTGCTTCCTCACCTCCCTCACACTCCACTGCTCATTCTCTCTCACCTTGCCCCTCTCTCTCACCCTTACCCCTATGCTAATCCAGTTCAAATGTAAACAGGTTTAGGTCTTCATTCCACACTTAAACCATATCAAATGTATCAAAGCCGGAGCTCAGCGGCGTCCCTGGCTACAGCGAGGTCACGCCGCGGCTACACGGGGCCACACACCCAACTCAATTAGCCCGAGAGCCAAGCAGTCTGTCTGTCCAACACTACCAGTATGTGTGTGTGTAAGTGAGCATGTGTGTGTGGATAGAGATCGGAGGGATCAGCGCTTGTAATTGTGTGTGAACAAACGTGTGTTCCAGTGAGTATGTTTGTGTATTGGGTTAATAGGTCGGAGCATGGTAAGAAGAGCAGGCAAGTCTCGGATTCTGCATGTGTATGAGCGTGTGTGTTTGTGTGTGTGTGTGTGTGTGAGACAAAAGCCCCATGTTAACACTATGCCTTAGAGGAGACTATAGCTGAATAAAGAAACACATATATTCAAAGGGTTGCCTGTCGGTCACAGCTATACTGAAAACACTGTATTCAGCTTCATATCTCTCAGAGCACATTGGAATCAATCTTATCTTCATACTAAATTAAATCACTGAGCATAAATGTGTATTACTGAGAATGCGTATTAGAGAAATAAGAATGGGACAAACAGTAAGTTCTACCCCATCAGCCACACCAGCTTGTAAATATATATATATTACTATTAAAAAAAAGCAATATATATATATATATATATATATATATATATATATATATATATATATATATATATATATATATATATATATATTTCAAGGAATTTTTTTAACAATTTATAGCGACAGTTAATGTCACAGAATAAGTCTTTATTATTATTCTTAGTATAGTAGCTGTAAACAATTCATGAAACAATTCAATCAATTCAACAATTCTAAAGTCATGTTACAAAGAAATTCCTGAAGCATTTATCTTTATTTTAAAACCCTGACACTGGTGACTCCTTCCAAAAATGTTAGAACTTGAAATCTAATGACAGAAAATATCACTGTATCATTTTGAGTGTTTGGCCTTTGACATCACGGTTGATTTCAGAAATGTGTTAAAGAGAATGTTGGCTGATTGCTAATTAGTTGTCTCAGGTGTGTATCTGTGGGTAATGTTTACTGTTGAGCTACTCAATGCGCATCCAGTTCACTCATCAGTCTGCTCTGGGTTCTTCTTGGATTGGTTTTTTGATACTAAGGTAGGTTTCTGTTGTTTTTTAGCATTAGCATTGTCCCTAGCATTGTTGTTGTCATTCTGTACATGAACTGTAGACTCTTTTGTAGAGACTCTTTCGTTTGTAGACTCCAGCCATGATAATTAGTACAATAGTTGTTATGAAACTACATTGAAGGTGAAAGAGGTGAAAAAAAAAGGCAAGTGATTATTGCACAAACCTTTAAGGCACTCTGAGAGCTCTGCATTAGATTAACATTATTATTTTTTTTTAGCTGCAATGGATTGAATGAAAATAAAATATACAGATGAATGAATCAATGGTTTATTCCAGGTCCCCCACACTGTCCAATAGATCACTGAATTGTCAGTGTGGGAATGGACCGATCCAGTGTGCCCCATTCCCATTGTTTGCTCCCAAACTGATAGCCATCACCTTTCCGAATTCTCAAGAGATTCTTCACGTCCCAAATCGTTTTTAAAGCAACTGGTTGTATATACAGAACTGTGCTGATGAAACTCCCAAGAGTCCTCTTGTCATGGAAAGGTAATTTCCATTGAACCGCTGAGCCGTGATTCTGATTTGAGAGCATCCTCATGAGTCTGTTCACACACCCTTGACCCTCAGTGTCCTCCAAGCTCATTACTCTTATTGGAGCACAAAAACGTGGGAATATGGCTCAGATATGGGACGTGGCTTTATCTGATTCCTCAGAACCTTCACCTATTGTAACGGACAAACACATACAAGCTACACACAGAATCCCCCCAAGACCACCACCATCCAGCCAAGCCAAGCCGATGCATATTCCCACCAGCAACATTCCCAAACTAACACACACACTCACACACTTTGTTTTGGGGCCACAGCGTTAATACTGTGTATGAAATCAGCAAAAACCATATCTATATAAATTTTTCTATGTCCCTTTAGATTGAACTATTTTATTTTTCACCAAAAAGGCATAAAAATATTAACACACCTTCCCCAATACAATGTTTTCACTATTTTAAGAATAAATCCATTCAGGAAAATAAATATCTTCTTTTTCCAGCATTGCGTGATTAAATGTATACATGTCCAATATGTTCCAAAATGTAAAAGCAGGTCATGGCAACAAGTTTCTTATCCATCGCTTGGGGAAGGGACGTGTAGGAGGTTTGGGGGCGTTTCTAATTTGCATATTCATTGTATGTTAATTTGCATTTCATGCCCTATTGTAGGTGCTTTAATACAAACATTCTTATGGTTTTATTTTAAAACACAAGTGATATTGAGTCAAAATACATCAGAGTTTTATGTTGTGCCTCGTGTTTTGCTGTTCTTGCGTGTCATCATGTATATCATGTAAAATCCAATTTGTTGCAATCCTCTGAAAAGGCTCCAGGCTCTTCCACTAGTTAAAATATGGTTATATAACAGAGAACATCCAAGAAGTTCCAGATGAGTTCCTGTCATCACTCTAAACAGTTGTTTCATCACCAACCTCATTTTTCACAAGAAAACTTGATTATTAGATTTTTTTACATCTCATCACAGAAAAAGATTCACCTATATAAACAATGCAATTTAAATACATTTTTTTATTAATTCCCTGTATTTGTGGAAACAATCATGTCTTAGGAACAAGTAGCACTTGTATAAACCTTGAGGTTATTGTCAGACCAACTGACCAATCAGAATTGAGAACTCAGTATTGGTGGTAGACAAGGCATGTCCAGTTCATGTGAGCAAGACAGAAAAATGTGGGCAAGACTGGTGTGTGTGTGTGTGTGTGTGTGTGTGCTAAATCATTGTAACAGATTGAATTAGTCAGGTATTTCAGCTCCAATCGCCCTGTGTCCTGTCCATCACAGACAGATTTAATTGTGCCGGTTAATTAATAATTGCGTTTATCGAGGGGACATCGGATGCTGGGACAGGAGAAAGCCTTGTCAGTGTAATTGGGGGTTTGATTAAGCGCCAGAGGAGAGAGAGGAAGCTTTTAGTCGGCAAGGTTATCAAAGTCTTTGCCTTGTCTGTCATTTACCGCTCCTGTTTCTTTTTTCTCTTTCTATCTGTCTATCTTGCTCTTTTCATCCATCCACCTGTCTGATTCTCTTTCTCTTTCTCGCGGTCCATCTTTATTTCTGTCTTAATCCTTTATCCCGTCGTCTTACATCTCTATCCAGATTGTTTCCTAGTGGAAATACTCAGGACATGTACATACGTGTACACACACACACGCACACACACGCTGCTTTAGCTCAGATCAGCTCCGCCTGTTAACTTCAGTCTAAACAGGTAGCAATTGAGATTGATCTATTGATGCTTATTGGCTGAGCCAGAAATACTAACACAATTACCTGCAGCCCAACTCATTCCTGCTGTGCGTCCATCTTCATCAACACAAAGC
This sequence comes from Tachysurus vachellii, assembly GCF_030014155.1. NCBI lineage: Eukaryota > Metazoa > Chordata > Actinopteri > Siluriformes > Bagridae > Tachysurus > Tachysurus vachellii. The sequence continues at coordinate 15,537,673 of NC_083481.1, forward strand.
CTGAGGGGACGGTGTGACTGGCACACACACACACACACACACACACACACACACACACACACACACCTCGCCATTCTTTCTGCTGCTTTACTTCTTTTCTCTCAATCCGACAATCTCTTCATCTCCCCCTTTCTCTCTTGACCTTTTGGCCTCTGCCTCACTGCCCCCTTTGCTCTCTGGCTCTCTTTAGGGAATTGCAGTAACGGTAAAACGTCCCTCTGCGCCATTTCTCCGCAGTCCGTTGCCAAGCTCGACGTTGGAGCTTGTGTATATTTAAAACTCGTTCAAATGCACCAGTGGTGGTGCTTCCGTGACGATAACAACGGCTGTCTATTTCTCTTTATTAAACACACACGTGTGCGAATTTGTAGCTACAATTGATCTATTGATAAAATTAATATCAGACATACATATCAGATTGACCAGATGATCAATAACAAACAGGAATTATCTCAGTTGCATAACATTCTCAGTTATAATTCCATCATACAACAACATATTTGTTCCTCGCTGAATTTTCACCAGAAATATTTTGACTGAAGACTCGTGGCTGTGTGTGATCTGGAAGGCCTCAAATAGGACAGTCACACCTTCAGGTCCCAGACAGAATTCCCGAGGAGAGAGAGAAAGGCGACTGTGTGTGTGTGTGTGTGTGTGTGTGTCTGTGTGTGTGTGTGTGTGTGTGTGTATGGGTGACCAACCTTGTGTGTAAAGATGGCATACAGCTCGTTTAAAACAGCAGAGGCAGAAGCACTGTGCACATTTCACGTCAATTGGATGTATTTACACACCGCAGGCTGACCTGTTGAATACTGATCTCTTTATCAGCACAGAAGAAGCTCCAATAATGCAGCGTTTCTATTGAGTGGAACTGAAGCTCCTTTATTAGTGAGTCAGATTTATCTGATATTTTGTCATTAGGAGATTGTGCTCAAACAAATATAAAATTATTAAAATTTTAGATTAGTTGGACTAATTTCAAGCTTAAAATCATCTTGTATTGCAAATACTTTGCAGAAAGAAATGCTACAAATAAGCAAAAACATTCTTTTTTCCAAGCTAACAGGAATTTCTATCACTTGAAGTTTACTATATATTTTTATTTTACCATATAAAATATTATTATTATTATTATTATTATTATTATTATTATTATTATTATTATTATTATTATTAATGCAATGTATTTTCAGCTTTAATAGCTTTATTTAATTAAAAATATATTATTTACTGATTAAAAAACATTTTATGGGTTTTAAGCCAGAGTCGATAAGACGCTTCTTTTATTTTAAAAAATGATTTAGGGTTATTGTAAAAGTAATATTTAATCCCTAAAGTCTGAGCTGATTAGTCAATTATTTAAGTTAAATGAATGATTTAGTACTGATTACTTATTTGAAAATAATACGTATACTAACATATTTATAGGGTATATAATATATAATAATTCAAGCAAGTCTAATATTTATATTATATATAAACCACCACAAAGCCAAGCTCAAAGACTGAGTTTATTAGTGATTTATGTATTTATTTTTAAATATATAGATTTCTCTTTCACCCCCAAGAAACATCATATTGCACCCTTAAAATCTGGTGTTATTATTTAATAGTTAATTCTGAATTCATCGGTTACTGAGGACCAATGATAAGAAGAATATTTTCACTCTGATGTTCCTCTGTACACAAAAGGGACAAAAAAATGAAACTAGACTGTAACAACAGTCTACAAGCAGAAGAAACCTTCTGACATGTTTTGCACCTCCAGTAGGAAACCCCCAGATAGTAGGTTATACTTTTTTTTGGTAGAAGTGAATAAAGGTCTGAAATATCAGGCCTGACTGCTGAGCTGAATTTTCTCCTCCTTTTATTTTCACTCTTTTCAGTCATAGCAGTTTCTTCCCGATCACACAACAGCCACCAGGCCTGGAGGCTCAAGGCTACCATGTGAAGCACTTCACAGTTTGTTGTTGTTGCTGTAGTGTTGCTCCAGCCATTAAGACCTCCCTCAGTTTAATTTTCCTCAACCTCATTGACATCAAATCAAAATGGCTGCCCAAAGTATCAACAGTAAACAAAGTAGCCTAGTGGTTAAGGCATTGGTCTACTGCTTAGTAGGTCATGAGTTTGAATCCCAGGTCCACCAATCTGCCACTGCTGGGCCCCTGTTCAAGGCCCTTAACCTTCAATTGCTCAGTTGTATAAATTTAAATAAATTGTAAGTCACTCTGGTTAAGGGTGTTTGCTAAATGGCAGAAATGTACATATTGAGAATGAACTCTACATCACTCGTTAGGCGTCCATATTTTTTCCCCAATGTTATTGAGGAAGGTTTAAAAATAATGTAGTTCATGATGTAGCTACAACTTCCATCTCCCGAGGTAAGTTGAAAAGGATTTAGCCTTTGCTTTGTCTCTACTTGATGAGATCAATGAAGCGACGCTTCAATCCTTTAATCACTCACAATTGAGAACAATTGTTGTTTTTTATATTCACTGGGAACTGACCAGCTGTATGTAGTTAAAATGAGAGTAAAAGCTTCTTGAATCGACTTCATATTATGCTGGGGAATGGTGGGTGGAAAAAAAAAGGCTGAGGAAGAAGTAGAGGAAAAAGATCCACGCATTCTTTTATACGAAGGATGGAGAGATGAATTTAAAGATAAAGCGAGAAGAGAAGTAAAGATGGAACGGCTTCTTTTTATGGGAACGTGTCACTGCTCTTGCAAATATCAAACACGTATACAGTTAATGCTGAACTCTGATCAGTTTCCTTCCTTCCTTCCTCTCTCTCTCTCTCTCTCTCTCTCTCTCTCTCTCTCTTTCTCTCTCTCTCTCTGTGTTTCTGACTCCATCACTTGGTCTCTGGCCTTTAATCCGGTTCCGGCGCTCATCTTTTATTCCCCTCATTCCTCTCCGTATTTCTGTCTGTCGACGCTCGTGAGCTTTGCCGTGTCTCGCCGCGTCCTCTGTCTCTCAGGCTCCTTATCGCTGCATATAGTGATAAACTCGTTCAAGCGTGAAAGCCTTCAATGCGGCACAATTTAGCCTCTGCGCTGTTCGAGCAATCATGCTATTAAAGTCTCCTGTGATCAGGGCCATGTGCCTGGGACACAGATTAACAAGGTGTGTGTGTGTGTGTGTGTGTGTGTGTGTGTGTGTGTGTGTGTGTGTGTGTGTACACGAGTGAATTCTTTTAATTTGTAACGATGTAATTCCCTGCGTTCTTTCCAAACGAGGGTCAAACGATGAAGCTGTAGCCTGTGAACGTGCAGAACACTTTCCCCAGAACTGTCACATAACAAATTGGTGATCAGGGCGATATTATTACAGTACATTCTTTTGAGCTAGTTTCTTAGCTAGTTGCTTGGGGAAAAGGGAGCGATTCACATAGGGAGTCAAATACATCCATAAAGCTCCATAGAACATCAGATCTGAATGATCACATGACAACTTGATCACATGTCATTTTTAAGACAATTCACATGATTGTTTCACAACATTCCTTAATTTCTACGATTTTGTTTTTCATACAGTTAATTTTTCCCCTCAATTAATTTTTCAGACGTAATTTTATTTACAAAGGATTCATTTTTGAATCAATTTATTTGCACATCTGAGATTTTTCACATATGATTCATTTTTACACACGATTCATTTTCCACACGATTCATTTTCCACATTTATTAATGGAGGATTCATTTGTTTGACACGATTCAATTATCTAATTATTTTTTCTCTCTCTCTTTTTTTTTTTTTTTTTTTTTTACCTCTGATTGTATTTGCATTCATTTAGGTGATTAATCTTTTATGCTTGATTCTTTTACATTCATATGGGATTTTATTTTAATTTTGATTCATTTTTAGATTCTTTTTTCATGTCATTCTTTACATATGATAACTTTTTATACAGTTCATTTTTCATACATGATTCCACATGTTATTTTTACAGATATGTTTCACAGATTTAACAGTTTTTTTTTTGTTTTTTTTGTTTTTTTATGATATTTTGATACGATTAATTTTCACACTATTTATTTTCCACGTGACTTTACTTACACGATTCATGTGATAATATATGACTTATAATCATATAGAAAAGATCGCTCAGTTAGCGTTATAGCTTTTATAGCTTAGCCCAGCTTCACTGAGCTTGTTTCCTAACAGACTTGCCAAATAATTATTTTATATCCTACATTTTCCTATAAATAACTTAGTGTGTGTGGCTAAAAACAATTAGCGTGTGTGTTATTCTTTAATGCTGTAAGGTCTGCCTGTCTGAGCGGAAGCTATGATTTAGCCTCAGTTTATTGTGTGTGTGTGTGTGTGTGTGTGTGTGTGAGTGCGCACTCTACTGTCAGGACAGAGCTTGCTGTATGATTGATAGCAGGCCTCAGAAAGTGAGGCCTCCAGCTTTATGTGCTTATTGGTATAAATAAGAGCTAAATCAGACTTGGTGGCTCCAAGAGGGAGAGATGAAGCTCTGATAGCTTGAACTCTACAGCTCCGGAACATCATTTACACAGTACCTGTCTGTACTTAGGTCTGTCCACCCATCCACACACATATACACACACACACACACACACACGGCAGGAGAAATCACAAAAATTGGCTCATGTTCATGGCTTTGAAGACCATTTTGATTTTACAGTTGGAAGTCCCCCTCTACGCCCAATCCCTCTTTTATTCTCTCTCTCTCTCTCTCTCTCTCTCTCTCTCTCTCTCTCTCTCTCCCTCTCTCTCTCGCTCTCTCTCTCTCTGATCCACAATCCCTGTGTCTCTGTGTTGTGGACCGGAGCGGTTGGGTCTAGAGTGCCGGGACCCCTGTGTCCTGTCCTAGGGCTCATCCGCTAGCCTGCTTTAATCCAGTTACGGGAGGGGGGACGGCTTCCTGTCTTGGCTCAACAGACCTGACTAAATGAGGTTTTTGCTTGCCTCGGGGAGCAAAGTGTAATGGACCTTGTTAACTGAGTGTGTGTTAGTGTGTGTGTGGGTACATTTGTGGATGTATTAAGGTGTATGTATAGCCTATACTATACTTTGCTATACTATACTATACTATACTATACTATACTATACTTATACCAGCTCTCCTCTAAAATAAATGGTCTATAATGATTTATCTACATTGTGCTTTTTGTTCTAATCCATATAACACAGTAGCGTTAACTCAGATCGGTCACTGGTCCAGATTCGGTTAATCAGAATATTAAGTACACCTCCAGTATTAAGGACATTACTATTGCTTCTTGTTGCTGTGGCAACAGTAACGTCTGAACTTTAGAAGGAATTCAAGAAGTATACAACCAATCACCATTCAAACATCAAAGATGTTTTTGTCATTTAATATTCTTCTAGTGTGTATATATTCTTTGAATTTGTGCTTAAAAATAACCAGAAACAAAAACGTGAAATTTAATTTTTTGCTGAAAAGATGTTCCAAAGCATGGAGAAATATCAGCTAAAATTGAAGGAACTTTCTTTATTTCTCACTTCTCTGGGGTGTTACTGGCCATTGGTTTGACAATATGGAGGTCCTAAAAGATGACAATATTCCTGTTTGATCCTGTTCTCAGCTCACAGTGTGTTCGAAGTACTGCATGTTCTCGTCTCGCTTCTCCGGTTTCTTGCACCAAAGCCTGCAGGTAGGTGGACTGGCTGCTCTAAATTGCCTGTAGCTGTGCATGTAGGTGTAAATGTGTGTGCACGGTGTGTCACGATGGACTGCTGTACGTCCATGGTGTATTTCGAGCTTGCACTCAGTGTTCCCAGGATAGGCTCCAGATCCACGGAGACCCTGACTGGGGAAAAAAGAGGTTACTTATGAGGAATGTACAATTTGGATAATTTATATATTGATCCATTTAGAGTTTGGTGTTATTTTAGAAATCGACGGGTTAAACACAAGCAGTTATACGGAATTATGTCTACACAGACACCCACACAATGCTCTTACTGGCTTCTCCACCCATTCTTGCATGCATGTGTGCATATGTGTGGGAACCTGGGACTCGAGGGATATGAGAATACAGGTCGGAGCGGCTTGTATAGCTCTGAGAATGTTTATGCTTCAGAATGCGTGTGTGCGTTTTTACACACACACACACACACACACAAAACACACACACTCACACACACACACATATTCAGGCCACCTTTGTCAAATTTCTCCCTTCCTCTCTCTCTCAGGGGAGATGGTTGTCGATCTCTCCTACCCTGACTTCATCTGGTCAGGCTGTTGCCATGGTTACCGGCCAGATGTTAGCCTCTGATTAGCCGAGACTGCCAAATAAAATCAGAGCAGCGATAAAGATCAGGAGGCATCAGGGAGAGAGGCGAGATGTGGCAAAGACACACACACACACACACTCACACACAGTTATAGAAAAACACAAACAGACCTCCAACATATTGGCACTTAATGACACACCAGAACCCTTTGGATACAAAAGCAACCCCAGCACACAGTAAACCGGTCAACGTGCCGAGGTAAAAATACACACTCCAATCTAAATAGAGAATTTGAGCTGGAGCACATTTCCTGCAAAAGACAGACGCGTCTATTTTCAAGGCGCACACAATGGAGACATGCCCACGGCCACTACACCGCTTTATGAATTCATTTCAAAATATTCATTTTCTCTATTTGCCGGTCGCTGACGTACCCAAGGTGCTCATTGTTTTAATCACACACACAGTGCCACAATTCCCAGCACAAGAGAGCAACCTTTAGAAAAGCTGATTGTGTTCTCCTCATGAGTCAAGAATAAAACTGATTCTAAGCATCATTAAACCTCCCGTATCAATACTGGATGCTTCTGTCCTGCCAGGAGTGGCATTCTGGGAAATCTAAGGTACCTGAGTTACTGTTGTAGTTAGATCATATTGGATGAAAGAGCATTTGAGTTTCAACAAACCTTGTTATTTTTTTTATTTTTCATGACTGTGTCCTTCGGCCAGTCCGTCTAGGACTTCACAGTGTTCTTATCACATAAATTAACATGAAATCTCCATGTTGTTCAGAATTTGGCCAAGAGACATACCGTGACATCACAACACGCATTCAGCCGAAGCAAACCTTGTGTGGCACGTGAACATGATCACAGAAAGTCATTACATATGTGTCTTCACTTGTAGGAGTTTAAAAGAAGAATCAATCATAAAACAACTTCCTAGTGACTGTCTAGTATTATATCCAGAGAGCCAGCGTCATATAACGACACTCCCGCGTCCGAAGTAGAATGCTCCAGAAATCTTCTCTATAATTAATTCATTTAATCAATTCAAATGTATTTGTTTAGCGCATTTAACAATAAGCATTGCCTCAAAGCAGCTTTAGAGAACATAATAAATATAATACAAAATGTTTATTATACAAAGATTAATATTAGATTTATATTTAAATGTGTTTGTATTTATCCCTAATGAACAAGCCTGAGGTGACTGTGGTGAGGAAAAACTGGATGGAAGAGGAAGAAACCTTGAGAGGAACCAGACTCAAAAGGGAACCTCATCCTCATTTGGGTGACACTGGACAGTTATAAACAGAGAGTGTTATTATGTATAATGTCCTTTCTAGAGTCAGATACAGTCTGATAATTGTGTATTGATGAGGAGGTTGTTGTCCTCAAAGACCACATTGAGTTGTAGCCATCTTCTCTTTGAATATCCGAATCCTCATGAAGCGGAATCATGTGAGGACGATTCGTTGTAGTTTCCTATTTTCTAAAACTTCACCCTTTTTTTTTTTTACGTTCTTGCAGTTAACCTTAAAAACATAAACCTAACGTTTCTGAGGCTTGACCAACCTTAGAGCAGTGATTCAATAGATTTATATATATACAACAAACGACAAACTGAAAATCAAATCTGCAAACTTGATTTCCTGAACGTTACGATCTGTGTCAAGAGATGGTAGGGATACGCTAGTGGCAGCACCTACCCTCCTTCCAAAGTGTTCATTGATGGTGGGGTGTTTCCTGTTTGCCGAAATTGCATTACGTCATTAAATCATTTAAAACAAGTCCAGGTTAAAGTACCTACACTGATAAAAACTTCCATCTCCACTCTATAGGACATTGAGAGAGAGACAGAGAGGAAGAGATGGAGACAGATAGCTAGAGAGAGAGAGAGAGAGAGAGAGAGAGAGAGAGAGAGAGAGAGAGCTGGGGGCTACACCATGAGCTTCTCCATTTTCTAATAAACTCCAGCAATCGGATCATTTGTGCTTTAAATGGGGGACTTGATGGCAACAGCCTGCATTAGCCACTGGTGCTTTCCAAATCCGATTAGCCACAGACAGTGACAGTTTCCAGCCAAAGCAGCAGGTATCACACACACACGCACACACACACACACACACACACACACACACACACTAGTGTATTCACTGAGAAGCCCCAGAGGCAACCTTATTCTCTGTCCATTTCTCTCTCTCTCTGTGACACACACACGCACTTATACACAGATGCGCCCACACACATCGCACACGCTCAGAGGAGCTCTTGCCGGTGTTTGTGGCGCTAATTGAATTGTCTGAAGCAGATGTCATTATTTCTGAGCATTTAAGCACTTGATGCTTCCAAGTTGTTTGACAGTAATTTAGGCTTATTAGCAGCTTCGCTAAAAGGCAAAGGCCACAGTGTTGGGGTCTGTGTGTGTGTGTGAGGGGGAGTGTGTAAAGGGGAAAGTCCACCCTGAAACACATAAGTACGTTCATATTGTTTGTTGGGTGATTTTATTTTTCTTGCTAATTTGTTGTTTGCTAAGTTCTGCGAGAACTTAGCAAAGTTTTTTTCTCACACAATTCTGGTAAATTAATGAGACAGTCAGTGAAGATATAGTTAGAGTGGAGACAAACCCTGGACTTTGTGTCCCAGAATGCAATGCAGAGATCACAACACAGTAACGACAGAGATTCGGCTCAGCTACTTAACATCCCATGAGATGAAACGTGGAGCTTTGGAAACTTACTAGGTTTAGCAGGAAGTTGAGAAGGATTATGGGTAACGTAGGAAACGTAACCAGTAGGAAAATAAAGGGATCAGTTGTTTAAATTAAAACATATTCATGTGGTAAATTGTACAGAAACGTAGTGATCGTATTCATCTGGCTTTATACGGATCGTCTCAGAGCAACGGCCGTGTCGAAACGCAAACCTGTTGTCTCTTCGCGAGAAACCATTAGCGCAAAAGGGACGAGCGTGCAGCGAGGGCTTATGCTAACCTCCGGCCCTTATCGCACACAAACAGGAGGAGGACTTCTGCACTCAGCACATTCAAATAGCCCTGGAAATCGAATCAGGACACCTGTAAAAGCCTGGAACGCCACCCAGATAGACAGAGAGAGAGAAAGAGAGAGAGAATGTGAGTCGTCGAGAGTGTCTCTGGTTACAAGTTAGCTGTCTGACAAAAAAAAAAAACGAGTCCCCTCTCGCAGGGCTTGAGCGATTGTGCTCGCTGATAATGAAGAGCTGTGGAGCAGGATATTGTTAAGTGCATGTACGTCAGTGTGAATGTGGAATAGCCATCAAGAGTGAGCGAAAGCTTTTGCTTGAGTGTATATGAAAGACATCGGAGCATTTTTCACTCACTATAACCACTTCGCAACTAAATTCTCAAATCTGTTTGGTCAGAAGCTATCGATTACTCCTCTAGAACAGCAGCTCTCAGGTGTATGTTAATGCACTCTTTCTAATTAGCAACATTATTGCTTCTAGGGCACGTGCGTAACTGATACAGTGAACTTCTCAAGGATGTCGGTTTGTACAAGTCAGTGATAGTTGTAGGGCTTTTTGTGCTGGGAAAAGAAACTGCTGTTTGTAGCTGCTATGCAATAGACTACAGAGTGTTTCATGAAAAACAACAGCCATGATACAGAAACTCAGTGAGGGTTATGGGCCTAGCTCAATGTGCGACTATGCAAATATTTAGCAAAATTAAAGCTAGCCGCGGCACGGTGGCTTAGTGGTTAGCACGTTCGCCTCACACCTCCAGGGTTGGGGGTTCGATTCCCGCCTCCGCCTTGTGTGTGTGGAGTTTGCATGTTCTCCCCGTGCCTCGGGGGTTTCCTCCGGGTACTCCGGTTTCCTCCCCCAGTCCAAAGACATGCATGGTAGGTTGATTGGCATCTCTGGAAAATTGTCCGTAGTGTGTGATTGCGTGAGTGAGTGAGTGTGTGTGTGTGTGTGTGCCCTGTGATGGGTTGGCACTCCGTCCAGGGTGTATCCTGCCTCGATGCCCGATGACGCCTGAGATAGGCACAGGCTCCCCGTGACCCGAGGTAGTTCGGATAAGCGGTAGAAAATGAATGAATAAAGCTAGCAGCATCACAGCATTGCTTGTCATATGCCAGCGATCCGATTATTACGTGTTGGTGTTCAATCTGAGACGATACGTCGCTTCTAAACTTCATACACTAGACGTCAGTGTACATAATGCACGCTGTAAGTGCAGAGTGAGTCGTACACCATTTGAGACGCAGCTTAAGAAACAACACAATCATGGAGACACAGAACAGGTGCACACGTTTGGGCAATAAACCAATGGCAAGACGGGCGAGTCGAGACCAAAGCCAAAACATGAGCTCTTGTGTTTATCTTAACACGCAATAGACATCCAATATGGAATCACACGAATACTCTTTCTTTTAAGCTCTTCTTTTTTACTTTAAACTCTCCCCCTCTTTTTTTTCTTTCTCTCTTTCCCCTCGCTCTCTGGAGTATAAATATCTTCATCTTTTGATCTGGTGTGTGAATGTGTACAGTTCATTAGCATATGTCAGATGTGCGGCTCAGTAATCTGTTGAGGAAGAGGGCGAGGATGGCAGGAAAGAAAAGAGGGAGGAAGTGAAGAAACGTGGACCAGCTTAACACTGACCCTTTGAATGTTCCATTTTGCTATGCTTCCATTAATTCAGGGCTGGAAAAAAGATCTCACGGTAAACCTCACTTAGATTATCTCCATAACTGCAACACACACACCACACACACACACACACACACCCCTAACTGTGTCCACTTTGCTAGTTGTGTCTTAATCTGTCTCAAGTTCAGTATCACTGAACATTTTCCATCACTCAAGAGATGACAGGAAATGTATGTATTGTTCTTCTGTGTGTGTGTGTGTGTGTGTGTGTGTGTGTGTGTGTGTGTGTGTGTGTGTTAAGCCTCGGGGGTGATTATTCTGTCAGGAGTGTGTCTTTGCTGCAGTCCCTCCTGCCAAAAGCCAACTCTAAATCCATGCTGATCGGGCCATGGAGGAGATATTACCATTCTCACATACTCCAGAATCTTAACATGGTGTAGTTGAGAATCTCTCCACACGCACACATACACATATACACACACACACACACACACACACACACACACACACACACACACACACACGTAAGCCTGTGAGTATGGTGAGAATAAGACTCAGTACTCAGTCATGCCTGTTCACACTGATCACTGTTAGTTTAAAACACTGTCCAAGACTGCTGTGTGTGTGTGTGTGTGTGTGTGTGTGTGTGTGTGTGTGTGTGTGCATTCAGACTTACACTAAGCATTTTACTCTCTGAAATTCTTTTGACATACTGTAGCAATCCAGCTCAAACTGATCTCCCAAGCAGAGATGCACAGTACAGCTTTATTGACTGATAATCGCAGAAATTAGAATTAATCTTCAACACATAAAAATCATCTGAACTGGAAACCAGCTTCGGTTCCACTCAGATCTTAGAACATGTCAAACACAGCAAGGCAGACAGCGGATATCTGTATGGCCAAGAGATCAGAAGCCTAAAGTAAAAAACGTAATACATCCTCCACAGATGCATGCCATTGGTGAGTCTCTGTGTGATTGACAGGCATCTGTGATTGTTTTTTTTCAGCTCTCACCTGATTGTTATGGATAGCTCTTTTGTTGTTGTTGTTATTGCCCAAAAAAATAAAAGAAACACTTGAATGCTACAAAATTAATCTAAACAATTATAAACCACAAATATAAACAAACAAACAAACAAACATAAAATAAATAAACAAATATTTTGCTTACAATATGAATAAATTGTTTCTACACATTTATTCGAGCTCTGATGCATGAAGCAAATCCGAAAGAAATGAATAGAAACAAAAGAAACATCAGCTTGATTTACAGATTTTATTTGTCAAATATTTCAAATTTTAAATCATGTATATTTTGCTTGATTTACATGGAAAAATCACATTTACTGAAAATGTTTACATTTTCCTAGATTATTAATTAATATAAAAAAATGTTCCTTTGTTAATATAACCAATGGTATATTAAATAATTGGCTAATTCAATTTATATAATGCACTAAATATTCCTTATTTCAAATTCACCAGTCCTTACATCCATTCTGGTGTACTGAGAGTGACAGAGAGAAACAGAGAGTGAGGGTGAGAGTGAGGGTGAGAGTGAGGGTGAGAGTGAGGGTGAGGGTGAGGGTGAGGGTGAGAGTGAGGGTGAGGGTGAGAGTGAGGGTGAGAGTGAGGGTGAGAGTGAGGGTGAGGGTGAGAGTGAGGGTGAGAGTGAGAGTGAGGGTGAGAGTGAGGGTGAGAGTGAGAGTGAGGGTGAGAGTGAGAGTGAGGGTGAGAGTGAGGGTGAGAGTGAGGGTGAGAGTGAGGGTGAGGGTGAGAGTGAGGGTGAGAGTGAGAGTGAGGGTGAGAGTGAGGGTGAGAGTGAGGGTGAGGGTGAGAGTGAGAGTGAGGGTGAGGGTGAGAGTGAGGGTGAGGGTGAGAGTGAGAGTGAGGGTGAGGGTGAGAGTGAGAGTGAGGGTGAGAGTGAGAGTGAGGGTGAGAGTGAGAGTGAGAGTGAGGGTGAGAGTGAGAGTGAGGGTGAGAGTGAGAGTGAGGGTGAGAGTGAGGGTGAGGGTGAGAGTGAGAGTGAGGGTGAGAGTGAGAGTGAGGGTGAGAGTGAGGGTGAGAGTGAGAGCTCACAAACCAAAAATATGTCTGGGGACATAAAAAGTAAAAAGTGGAACTTTAAAGTCATTAAAGTAAGACATGACCAAAGACCATGATCCCTGATTTCTTTCTTTTTTTTAAAAAAATTTTAAAATCTGAATTAAAATAAATAAAAAGAAAACTGAAGTAAACAAGAAAGGATGAAAGCAAGATGCTGTCATTTATATAAGCTTGTATATTAAATATAAGCTTGTGTATTAAATCATATATCATCAGATTTAAGCTTGTGTATTAAATCATATATCATCTCATGTATTAGTTCATCTGTTTCCGAATGATGTCACATCCATACGATCAGCTTATTTTTTAATCACGATTTTAATCCAAATGTATATGAAAATTAGATCGCTCGCGTCGTCAGACCGAGACGAACCCCCAGTTTACATTGACATCGTTTACAGAACGTTTTCTGATAAGTCATTTCCATGGACCTAAAAATAAAAAACACCAAATTAAGACTCATGTATTCAACAATGAGGTGTTGAATTCTGACAAAGAAGATATCACCATGGTGTTATATCTCTTACATTCTAGCAAACTCCATCACGTTCTCTAGAAATGAAGCTTTTTGAACAGTACAGTGGTGGAACGATCTACTGCTGGAACAGAAAAAATTATCTCATGGTTGCAAGTCCAGTATAAAGAGTCAGAAAAAAATGGTGTGAGACATGTTTCTTTCCCTCTGTTTATATAACTATACGCAGAATTTTAGTGGTTGAAATCAAAATTTCGATGCTTATGAACAAGCATTTGGGGCATCACAGAGAAAAGAAACGGGTTTGATATCAAAATTTACTTTGAAGATAGAAACATTGGTGTGGAAAAAATAACCATTGCTTTTTTTTTTTTGTATACGAGTATGAATATTTTGCCTATAGTGAGCTAGGAAAAACAGAAATACTTATGAAAAGGTGCAGAATCTTGAGCGTCTACTTTGACACAAAGAAGAAATTCAATAAACTAGAAGCCTTTATTTTGTCACAAATACATCACAGCACAGTAAAATTCTGTCTTTGACATATCCCAAATTTTAAAGGTTGGGGACAGAGTGCAGGGTCAGCCGTGTTACAGTGCCCCTGGAGTAGTGAGGGTTACAGGCCTTGCTCAAGGGCCCAACAATGACAGCTTGAACCCCAATCCTCCGATCAACAACCCAGAGCCTTAACCGCTTGAGCCGTTACTGACATCACAACCTTTCTTATGCTGGGTCCCAAATTGCATACTTGCGTGCTATTGTGTGGCATAAATTGAGTACATTATGGGTTTACCCTCGAATGTGAAATTTCAGACACATCATGCACCCGATGCTCGCAGGTTCTCTTAGGTAGCTATACGCTGGATGAGAAAATGATTTCAGAATGGCCAAAGAATCAAGTGGACACAGAACAGAACCCCGATCCTCCGATCAACAACCCAGCCACCACTGCCTCCGTTCTGAACATGGCCACAAACAAAACGGGTGCAAATTCCATTTTTTTAAGCCCGACAAGCTTGTTACCATTTTGTTTATTTATATCGTGTGAAAACCAGCACCAAAACCCTGACACAGAAGTCTCCTTTCATAAATGGTAAATAAACATTTGATCAAAATAAAAATCAGTTTATCATTTCAGCGTTACATAATGTGACTAATCAGTATCGACAATAAAATGCGGTAAAAGTCATTAAAAATGTCTTGTTGCTTAATCTTAATCAATCCTACAAGTCATTCCCAGTATTATATATAACACTAGCCAATCACGGCCGTCTGTTAGGTCGATTAACCGGAATAGCGTGATTAGCGCTCTACTCCAAGCGTGTTCAGTTCCCATGTGACATTGTGTAAGTGGCAGAATGGGGGGAAGAAATCTGTTTCCTATTCTGTTGTGAAACACCGGGATCTAGATAAAGGGGATGGGAATTGGCAAGCACTAAATTAAGAGAAAATTGAGTTAAAAAAATCATTGTCCTCAGGTCGATAACAAGTTTCGCTAGTTAAATAAGAAATGGCCAAGAAAATCCAGCTGTCGAATTGTATGATTGTGAAATCATAGCGAATCCAAAGAAATCGAGTGATCTTTAATTATGAAGTCATTCAATGCACCAGACCATAGCACTGTTCTGTCCAAATCTCTGGAAATCCTGTTGGTTCCCCAATTGAGAGTGTGACCCCGATGCTACATTTCCTACTCATGTACAAGTAGCGACACACTTTGAGTTTGTGTATGCAGCTAGTAGCATCTCTCAGTTTATCAGTGTGTGTCAATCAGGAAACAGAGCTCTGTGTCTTAACTCGGCTTTTTACTGATGTACATCTCCAGCCTTAATTTATCTGGGTTAGCAGAGGAACTCTGATTGCGCAGATGCCTCCAAAAGTCAGTGCGAGTTCATAAATTTTAAAAGATCGAAACAGATAGCAGCACTACCCCAGTTCCTTATATGGCTTTTTCACACCATGAGGACGCAGATGAGCCACATCAGGCCAGAACGGCTACGAGTTGTGTTTCACAGAAGTTCTGCCGTGGTTTCGTTAACTGGAAATAACCTCGGATGGACCATAAGCGAAATGTCAGTGAAATAAAAACACAATTCTTGTGAAACATTAGTGGAAGGTCTTTTTAATACATCACACCCTAATCTTCATGCTTTATTAAGAAAATACACCCATTTGCATACAACAAAGCACAAATTGAAGCATTCCAAATTAGTCTGAAGTGGAAAAAGTGACTCACTGAATAAGAGCTGCTGAGAGAACTAATCAGACAGAAAAAACCAGACTAAATAATGATGTTTGAAAGTTTGTTCTAGTCTTTTCACAGAGAGTGAAATTTTGCTCAGGTCTTATTGAAAAGTCTGGGGCACTTTTATAGTATTTATAGTAATTAATAGAGTAATACGTACGCAGTAAAGACTGAGTAATAATAAGTATGTGTTAAGTACCTGTTATTATCAGAGGTAAATATGAGGTTGTTAGTAATTATTTAATGAGGGAATTAGCGGTAAATAAATTGTTTGTGGTAATTAATTTGTAATTAACAGAGGTAATTGTGGTAAATAGCTTGTACGAGGTAAGCAGTAATTATTTAATAGGGGGATTTGTCGTATCGTAAATTATTTGTATGTGGTAATTAGTAAGTATTTAATTTGTGGTAAATAACTTTTGTGGTAATTAAGTGTTAATGGGGAAATTTGTGGTAAAGTTTTTGTATGAGGTAATAAATTAGTAATTAATAAGGAAATTTGTGGTAATTAGTAAGTATTAAGGGGGAAATTATGTGGCAATTAATTTTAATTAATGGAGGTATTTGTGGTAAATAACTTGTATGAGGTAATTAGAAAGTATTTAATGGGCGAATTTATGGTAAATTATTTGTATGTGGTAATTAATTAGTAATTAATCAGGGAATTTGTGGTAAATTATTTGTATGTGGTAATAAATTAGTAATTAATCAAGGAATTTGTGGTAAATAACTTGTTGTAAGTGGTAATAGGTAATTTTGTGGTAAATAACTTTTTATAACTTTATAACTTGTTAATAAAGAAAAAAACAAGGTTGGTGACGGGAAATAACACTTACAACATATGTGATAACAGGAACTTCAACAAATTTAAACGCAACTATAAACAGATCATGTTTATGATATGCACAGTGCGAACAAAAAAAAATACAAACTGTCTTAGTTGATGTGCGTGTGCGCATGTGTGTGTGGAGAAATATAGTAAAGTGATGGAGCTTCCTCTGTGGTGCAACATGAGTCGATAGCACACTTTTGTTGACCATCAGCAAACAAAACAAAAAAGTTATCAACGTTTTGTGGCGGTCCAGATTTGTTTAGCACTTAAACTTTGGGTCGTTGACGGAAGAAAAAGACGATAGCTATCAAGGTTTTAAGCGTATTTATTCTTGTGTTTATCTGTCTCGCTATTTACATTAACATAATCTCTGAAATGATGTAATTGCATTTCCGTTACAATTTCTGTAACTGTAGGTTTCAGGTGTGATAGAAAATTGCAGAATTTTTTTTTATCCAGAGATATCCAACAGGACCAAATAACGAGAGGCAAATAATCAGGAGAGAAAGAGCGAGAGAGGGGATGACTTACCCACCCTTGACCCACTCCCTGTTTTAAGACACTCCGACATCTTTTCCTGTTTTGGTTTGATACTCGTCCTCAACCCCTCCAGTGTATTACCTAGTTCTCCTCCCTGCCATAAAAACCTCAGAGTTTTACAGCTTTGACATGAAGACTTAAAAGCGAGCTATTGTAAATCCTCCATGGTAATAAAGCGCTAGAATTTAATTTCTATCCACTTTGCTTGTTTTCTTTCCCTGTCACTAGTTTATATCCCTCTCTCAGGTGGGCTCGGGGGAGACCCTGCTTTCCACTGCGGGTTTGTGAGTAAAGATCAGATATATATTCCTTTAAAAACTAAAATGGGAGGATCAGGTGTGCAGGTCTTGTTCATGTGTACACACACACACACACGCACATTAATGTTCTCAAAAACATGTCTGTCATCTAGTTCACTACTCAGTGAACTGATCAGAAAGTCGACTATTTTCAAGGCTCTCTATTTCTCTATGCTCTAGTTTCTTACTAACATATCAAGGTTTTTTCTGTTGTTTTATTTACTTCACAAGAACGATAAAGAGCTTATAGTTAGCGAACTACTGTAAATAACTCTTATAACAAGCAAAAACAGGAAATAGGTCTTTAAAGGAGGTTGCATCATTCAGTGTATCTATTAGCAGATAAGATTACTTCTTGGAAAACAGATTTTCGGGATGATCAGTAACTCGTCCTTCACTTCAAGCCGCTTCGCAGCATGCAATTTTTTTTATCATTTTCCAGTCACAGCATCCACTTTTGTGTTTACTTTTACATTTACAGCATTTAGCAGACACCCTTATCCAGAGTGACTTACATTCTTGTATTTCAATTTATACAACTGAGCAATTGAAGGATAAGGGCCTTGCCCAGGGGCCCAGCAGTGGCAGCTTGGTGGACCTAGTTTTCGAACTCATGACCTTCCGATTAGTAGTCCGACACTTAACCACTAGGCTACCACATCCCACGTATACTTCCACAGGTATTGCATGAGTATAGTTCAAGTGTTCATTGTATTTAAATGCATACTCACACCAGACATCACCTATTGTTTTTAATAAACTGGACACACACATATACACACACACACACACACACACATACACAAACAAGCACAGAAAATCATTTATATTGTTCATACATTATATACTTTATGTAACTATGCACACATTTAGTCACACTTTATATATTTCTAAACATAGGCACACTTAACTCCACTCATGCATGTGTACACACACACACACACACACACACACACGCCCACCAAACGTCCTACCTGACAGTTTGGCGAGGCACGTGGCCTCACCGCATTCCTCATCAGACCGATCATGAATCTCCCTGAGGAATCTGAGAGCGCCTGAGGCCTGAGGCCTACTCCCACTAGAGCTCGTAAAGACATGCCTGGGTGGTCAGGGAGACCCTTTTCTCTCTCTCTCTCTCCTTCTCTCTTTCTCTGTGTCTCATTCGTTCTTTCTCCCCTCACCTCACTGCCATCCATCACCCTTGCATGGCAGAGAGGAGTACTTTGTTTGCCCTAAATCAGGAACGATCACTGGGCCAACGTGGGGCCGGTGTGAGGCCAGTGTGGGCCAGAGAGGGTCGACACGCCATCCACACACACACTAAAAACTATACACACCCTCCATCAAACCAGAGCATAACAGTATAATTGCCACAAATGTACAAATACAGTCTTAACTCTGTAACCCTGCTTGTGCATAATGAATGCGAGATCAATCCCAAATATCCCTAAAGATCTCTCATCATCTGTCATTCTTTAGTTTGGGAACGTACTTGGTCACAGATGGATGTGGATTAAAAGAAATAAAACACTATGAGACGTGCTGTCATTGGAAATGAATCCATTATGAGGTAGTCACAGAGCTTCACAACTGCAACATGGTTTATTTTCCCATTTCAGCATGTCCTCTACTTCTAGTCCATGACGCTACATTACTGCAGTACGTCTTCACCGTGCTTATTGGGTGTTACGTCTGGATCTTATTACACACCATACTTTTCAGACTAATAGTAATAATCCTTGTTGAAGTATAGACGTAGCCATATCACTAGGTCTTTATTTCCAACCCAAATTCCTAAAATACTAATAATCTCAATGCTAGTGGCCCTTTGTACGAAAAAAAAAACTCGGCTCAGGTGGCCTGAAGGTGTACTGCCAATGTGTCTGTCTCTGTCTCTGTCTCGACATCTGTGAGACCTGCACCTGTGACCGGAGGAGTGTACGCACTAAATAAAGGACTAAATATTGTATGGCAAGATGGTGACAGTGTACAGGGTCCAGCTCTCGCGTGGAGGGTTGCCAGAGTCACATTCTCACACTATCTAGCACAGTTTCTTCAAAATCTGCACCTCATGGACATAACTGGTGGAAGTTTCCGATCACAGGAAAGTCTTCAGGATGGAGAACTTCTGGGTTCTTGATAAGATTTGTTTTTTTTAACATGACCAGAGATAAATCAATAGATCCTGGTGAGAAAATGACTTAAGCTGCAAAACATAACTGATAACAGGAACTAACTTGTTTCACAGACGTCCCATAACATTAGATGTAACGATAAACAGACAAGTACGACTTGTTGTCTAGAAGGAATTCATTTTAGGTTTTGCTAAATGTACAGAATAATTTGAACTTAATTCTCCTGTAACTTTAACTGCTTTGAAATATCCTATAAATGAGTTTCAGTAAAGTTTTATAAAAAGCACAAAGCTAAAGCATTCTTTAAATCATGTAGAAGGAAAAGAGGCCAGTTTCAAGCAAGAGCAACACTTCTTCTAACTGAAAAACCACCCTTGGCCTTTTTTTCAGCCTCACGAAGCTAAACTGTTAAATGTGCTTCCGTTTGAGACGCTGTGCCATCTCCTCTCATGGGCTAACTACCTCTTTCTTTCTCTTGCTTCTCGTCGATGGAAACACGACCGCATAAGAAGCGCAGCCGTCTACGCACGCAGTGGCCATATCTGAAAGCTATCACAAAGATAATCAGAGAAATATTTTCTGGTACCTGAAACGAAAAAAAGTTACCTATTTCTTTTGACTGCTTCAACAGAAAGTTTCAGCAGCAAAGTTCCTGATTTATCTGCACCAGTAATTTAGAACAAGTTAAAACAGTATCAGTGAGTTCAGATAATATTAGAGGCAGATACTAAGATATGGCAAAGACGTGTCAAACAAATGACCCCTGTCCCGATTCAAACTCTATCCTCCTCTTTACATCTACATATTCCTCAATGCTACACCCACGTCCAACAAACGGAGCAGCGTATTGCTGCATTATTATAGACAGACAGACAGACAGACAGACGGGTAGGCAGGCAGGCACGGGGGCAGACGGCTCATGACCCCCATAAGCATGTCGAGACGTCTGAGAGCAAAAACACACAGTCCCTGTGTTCCAGGCATAGCAGTGGGTGTGTGTATATGGTACCTCACATTTCTCCCAGGGTGGGACTGTGGGAACCGCGCTGTCACTTCCTGTCGCTGCAGGCCTCAGCCAATCGCCATCAGATAAGCAGCAGTGCTCGGCCAATCACCATGCCTGCAACGATGTAAGGCAAATTGTGATAACCGCTCCGTTTCCCAAGAAGATGAAAAAACTACCAATTTGATCTCAATTGCGCCTATTTCCTTGCTTTCCCACCAAAAATAGTTATTTGGGATGGGCTCGGGGGCGGAGTGTGTGGGGGGGACAAGGTGGTTTTTGTTTTCGGCGTAATTATGGACTCTTTTCATCCGCACGCCTGTTCCCCCACGACCTGTGACCTGTAGGGTCGGAGCGCAGGATATCCCACTCCTCTCGGCTCCATAATGTGGCCTTCAGTGCGCATGAAGAGAAGCATTGAGGCGGCGGACGGCAGGAGCAGGAGAGGAGGAGAGAGAAGGACTATCGCTCCATCAGAGTGGCTGACAAGCTCGACACCCCCGGCACAGGCTGCAAAACCAGATCAAAGAGCCGCCAACCTCAAAGAAAGCGCCGCCGCATGCCTCATGCATCTCGCTCTACACTGAGCTCCGGAGCTCACACACACACATATACAGTTAGCCTCTATGTGCATTCAGTATAGTTCATAACAGGCCTCTCTGCTGTCTACCTGAACTGCGATTGCCCCACATTTAGCATTCTACATTAGACAAAGTGGAGCGTGGATTTAGAGGCTGAAATAAAGGGAGGATATGAGGATGTGGAAGGAAAACATTCCATGCACCATGTTGGAAGAAAAAGAATGTTAAAGCTCAAGCTGTTTGCCAAATTGGTTGCATGCACCTTTTTCTTTAAGTTGATTTTCTTATTCTTTCTGACAGCACTTTTTTTTAAACATATACATAATTGATAGATGCTGTGATTTGTGAGTAATTAGAATCTGACAAAACCTCAAATCAGAATCCAGCCCTGATTTTTCTAATGATCAAAAACTCAAAAATATTGTTATTAGAGATGTTGGTGAACATTACTGTCGGTGTTGGTGTTGGTGAACATCCACCGTGTGTTTGTCTGTATTCTGCTGTTCTCCTGATTTTCTTGTTTTTTTTTTGTCCACATTTCTGACTTTAGACTCGGATTTCTAATTAATATTAAACCCACGCTTACATCCACTCATCTTGGACAAAACCAGTATTGTAGCTCATCCTTGATTTTAATCGAGTGGTTATCATCACTGTATATGGTAGGTGGCATTAGTATTTAATAACTGATATGGACAGTATTGAAGTCAAAGAAACTCAGCTAAATTAAAATAAATAAATAAAATATAGAAATTCCTAGAGGTATTTCTATATTTAAGAGAAATACAGTATATTATAATATTATATTATTTCAGTTTTTTCAATATTAAGTATTATTTTTGCTTATATATATATATATATATATACGTATATATATATATATATATATATATATATATATATATATATATATATATATATATATATATATATATATATATATACACGTGTATATATATATATATATATATATACGCATATATATATACACGTGTATATATATATATATATATATATATATGTTTTTTTGGCACCTTATATAATATGATAAAAACATATTTTTTATCTTACCATATTTTTTATTTCAACAACATTAATGACTTGCAAAAGAATATTTTTATTTATTTCTTTAAAAAAAAAACATTTTTGGCTGCTCAAAATTGTTGCGTTATCTTTGAAATAAATGACATTGTCACGTTGCTCTGGGAAAAAGGCTGAAAAAAAAATAAATGGGACACACACACAAACCCACTAAGTGTAAATGGAGTGAAGCTAAAAAAAATAGAGAGAGAAACAAGAAAGAACCAAAAAATAAATAAATAAAGCCCAATTGAATGGAGCAGAGAAGGCTTTACTTTCCAGGTGATCAATAGCTGGATTAATTGCTTGAGGATAGAGGGTGTAATGGGGGCTGCCGGGTTCGGGGGGGGGGGGGGTATTTAGAGCTGCAGAGGGGTAGGAGGGCGACGACAGGCCAACGAAAGCTGGGGATTTAGGGAGTGAGCGGACGAGTAAGGAAGCCCCCACCTCGGGTCACCTGGCAATGTGCAGGCCGCCGTCAGATTAGGATCTGAAAGAGGGAGATAACGAGTTTATTGCCCCCTGGACGGGCTTGTGGAGCCATGGAGGAAAACAGGGGAGGGTGTGTGTGTCTCTGTGTGTGTGTGTTTCTGTGTGTGTTTGTTTTAACCTGGGGAGAGAGATGCAGGGCTCCTTTATAAAAGCACACTAGGACTGTAAAAAGCAGCATGGTTAGAATACCAGGCATTGACATGGAAAATGGAGATCCATCAGAGAAGGCCTGAAGCTGTTACACACACACACACACACACACACACACACAACCATACATTTAATGTACCTTTTGACTGACACACAAGGCCTTTTAAACATGAAGGTCCAATCATTCATGTACAAGAGTTTAAAGTTACATCTATTTGATTTCTCTTCTCTTCTCCACACTGACATTTTCCCACGTTTACTCTAAAGGTTACGTCTTTTCACAAACCCATTTTAACAAAACAGCACATTTGACTTTGAGTGTGTGTGCATGTGTGTGTGTGTGGGTGTGGTTGTATGTGTGTGTTTCATTCTGGCTTTTTATTTGAGGGATTTTTCTTTTGTTTGTTATTGCAACATATATTGTACAGTGCATTTTTTTAAAACTCCTGAGATAATTCAGAAGTACAATATTTCAGCAGGAACATTTGTTTAATAATGTAAAAAAAAAAAGATGTTAAATTAGTTAATTCGCTGTTACAAATCTGTTCCAGTCATCTGAGTCGAACAAACAATGAATTATTATTATTAGTAGTAGTAGTAATAAATACTAGTATTATTATTAGTAATAATAAATACTAGTAGTATTTATAAAAAAAAAAATGTTATAATAATGTGTTTGGGTTTTAATATTACTTTTTTGTATTTATTTATTTTTATTTATTTGTTCATTTTTTTTACTCTTTTATAATAGTGTTTCTTTGTGGATGAACCCACTATAAATATCATGTCCATTTTTCACACCTCTGCCATTTTATATTATGTTTATATAACGCTAAAATATTGCAGTTGTACAGTCTCAAAACAGCATTTACTTTTTTAAAAATATATAAACTGTTCTTATTATTTAACACCTAATAATCTTAGATCTTTAGAAAACACCTTTTAGAAAATAATCAAGGTTTACAGAACGGTACAGAACGACAGAATGATGTTAGTCTGCCTGGTGAAATAAATCCACTTGTTGGGAGTGCACTCAGACGTTTGGACTCTAATTTGACTGTATTGTTCTTTTTTTTTTTTTTAATCCAGTGAGTCCTGATGACTAGCGTTAAGGAGATAATGATAGGAATGTAGCAGAGAGAAAGAGACGTCTGTGAGAAATATGTGGGAGATTAATTCCTCACACACACGGCTATTAGAAACCTGCAGGTGTGACCGGGGATGTTCCTTCACACACATACACAGACACACACACACATACATACATACATAGTGCAGCCAGTAAAACAGCTACAGATCAATAACCGCTGTCACAATGCAACTCTTTCCAGTCAAACAATCAGCAAACAAGCGGGTGGTGCTGAGCAAACTCATCAGCATTAAAAAAGCAGCAGAAACACTGAGACAATGGAGTCAAATAGTGACATTACACACACGCATGGCCACGCGCACACAGGCTGCAGGCTGCAGGCCGAGGGCTTTACGGCGCGGCACGTGAGCAGCTCTCTCAGCTGTGTTTGCGCAGTGGCAGGCGAGAAGGGGCCTGAAGAAAAGCATGAGGAGCTGTGAAAAGAGCAGCAGCCACTAAGCTGCCCTCCAGAGAGAGAGAGGAAGAGAGAGAGAGACAGAGTGAGAGAGAGAAAGACGGAGGAGGGGGCGTCAAACAATGACCTCAGCACTGCAGGTGCAGCAAGCCGGGAGTGTGGCTCATTCAACTCCTCTTTTTATGTGATAATAGAGCAGGGACTGTCGTCTCTCTCTCTCTCTCTCTCTCTCTCTCTCTCTCTCTCGCTCTCTCACTCTCTCTCTCTCTCTCTCTCTCTCTCTCCCTTTCTCTCGTCCTCTGCACCCCAATCCAAACGAGCTCTCATGGAAGATTCAGCATGTGTTTAAACACTGCACCACTAGGCCTGCTTAGAAAGCGCTGACATGTTAGGCGCAGGCAAACAAAGTGTGTTAACTTCATTAGCACTTGTATAGCAGACGAGTCACTGATGAATTTGTCGTTCACACATTCGACTGTTGCTATTTGCTTGAAGTTTTTTCAGGGAAATGAACATCCTGTCGGGCAGCTTTGAGAGAGGACAAGAACAGATCGACGTTTGGAAGATTTACGGTCATTTCTATTAGCTTTGATCTTAACACAGAACTCAAGCATCATGATGAAATGGTGGAGCAAGCACTATATTAATCTCTCTCTCTCTCTGGAACATCAATGTAGACAAAATAATCTGTCGGTGACCTAACAACGTTTTAGTGCTTTTTTTTCTTTCACTTTACACCTATGTCGCACTACAGCTGAGTGTCTTATTTCGCCATCTGAAACTTAATTTTTCTGTCTCTGTCAGGGAAGAACAGTGAGTCAGAGGTAAATACGTAGAAGTGAGTCACAGTAAATACATAGGTTCAAGTATGTTAATTTTTTGTCAGAAAGTGATGAACGTGATAAAGGATTGTTTTTATTTAATTATTTAGTTTTTTTTTATTGTTTTTCAGTAATTTAGTTCAATTTTATTCTATTAGTACAACAATGGACAATACACACAGCAGTACTGCAGAAATAGAAATTCAGGATATCAATTTTAAACATATAAATTTACCAATTTACCATAATAATAATAATAATAATAATAATAATAATAATAATAAGAAGAAGAAGAAGAAGAAGAAGAAGAAGAAGAAAAACACTGACTTAGTCATACAAATATGTTAAAGTAAATAAATAAAAAGATTAATTAATTCATTAATTACATTTTTATTTAATAAAAACAAAATGCAGGTCTTATGTACAATAAAATGTAAAGATATTAAGTCATGTTTATTTTTTTCTGGTAGTGGTGAAATTCCTCTTTCGATTAACATTTAGTAACATTATTGTTATACAGTCCTATCTGTACAAACTTTCTCCTGTCCTCTTTTTCTTTTTTCTTTTTTCTTTTAAACACAAGAACTATAGATAAAGGTGTTCTGGGATAAAAATTTGAAAATGAACCCTTTAAGCTGCTCGTTCATGACAGAGTCGTAAAGCAGACATTACAGAGTGTAATATCCAGCCATGAAATCGCAGGTCACAGAGGTCAATCGAGTAACAGGTACTGACACAGGACAAGGTCTATAGGTGTTACTAAGATGGCATTTTGGAGGGAATTTATACCAAACAAAAAACGAAACAGTGTGTGTATGTGTGTGTGTGTGTGTGTGTGTGTGTGTGTGTGTGTGTGTGTGTAAATGCAGGAGTGTGTGTGTGCTCATGCGTGACAGAGATTTAATCCCAGTTCAGTGCACATTTTAGTGAAGGCCCCCAGAGTGTGAGCTCATGTTAGACAATGCTACAATTCTCTTTATTGCTCAATTCCTGTCCCTTTCACAGCTTCAGCTTTTCTGTCTGTGTGTGTGTGTGTGAGAGAGAGAGAGAGAGAGAGAGAGAGAGAGAGAGAGAGAGAGAGAGAGAGAGAGAGAGAGAGAGAGAGAGAGAGAGAGAGAGAGAGAGAGAGAGAGAGAGAGAGAGAGAGAGAGAGAGAGAGAATAAGAGTGTAAGAGAAAAGCTTTGGTTAAACAATTGTACAAAGCAGAATTTTGTAGTTTAATTGAATTAAACTGTTACTTGTGTGGCTGCCAGATCCTTGAAATTCAACCAATTACCACTCATGAAGCACACCCTGTCGTACGATCATGGAAATTTAAATGCCTTCAGAATGCTTGGCTCTTGTTTTTTTTTTTAACACAAAGGCACAAATTTCAACATCATATATATTTTGCAATATTACACAAGATGTGTTTTAAAAAGTGTTATGATGTTCATCTTACTTATCACTTCAGAAAGTGTTTATGACACACACATTAAATACACACGTGGTTTTCATGTTCATGTGTTATTCTGTTGAGAAAGTTACCACAGTTGTTTACACCAGTGTAACTCTGGGGAAATTCACAGAATTTGATCTGATTTTTTTTAAAAATTCCTAGCTAATGTATAGGTTACAATCAACAGTAGGTTGCTATGGTAACAGCATGTTTTTTTTTTCATGGGCCAGAAATACATCAAAAGTGAAAATATTAATTAGCCAAAATAAAGCAATACAGTCTAGCTCAAACACACACACACACACACACACACACACACACACACACACCATGGTTTTGCTTGTGTCTCCTGGCTGGTGTACAGAATCAGCATAGTGATCAAGTGACTGAAATTAAAGCTTTCTTGAGTTTATATGAACATGTTTATATGAGTGAGGTAATTAGTCACATGATCCAAGCCACTTACAGCATGAGAAAAGAGAAAACACTGTCAAAATAAGTGAGTAAACTGTACCATCACTAACCTTAGCAGTGCTGAAATCTCCATTCAGGTTGGTTTTCTCTAACACCAACTCTGATGATTGTTTAATCTGTAATTCAGATCTATATTAACATGCTCTAATTAACAACTCATTCACGGTGACTTACATGCTGGACGATGGACATAAAAAAAATGTTGATATGCTTAGGTTTTCTGTGAGGAGACTTTTTTTTAAAGATTTATGGCAGACGTCTACAGTGTGTCATAGTTATGCTGACACTTGACTATTGACACGTGACTGTTACCCATCTGCACCTGCATGTGACATGACATTTCACGGCTCAGTGAGCACCCACACCTGTTCTGTGTTGGCACCTAATGCTCGGTTCAGTACCTACTGTACCACATTCGATTCAGTACCTACTGCATTTGATTCAGTACCTACCGCATTTGATTCAGTACCTACCACATTCGAGTCAGCACTTACCGCATTTGATACAGCACCTTCTACGTTCGATTCAGTACCTACTACGTTCGATTCATTACCTAGTGCATTGGATATAGCACCTTCCACATTTGATTCAGTACCTATTGCATTCAATTCAATACCTACTGTATTTGATTCAGTACTTACCACATTCAGTTCAGTACCTACCGCATTCCATTCAGTAACTACCACATTCAATTCAGCACCTTTCACATTTAATTCAGCACCTTCCACATTTCATTCAGTTCCTACCACATTCGATTCAGTACCTTCCGCATTTGATTCAGTATCTATGGCATTCAATTCAGTACCTTCCTCGTTCGATTCCGTATCTGTTGCATTCAATTTAGTACCTACCTCATTTGATCCAGTACCTACCTCTTTCAATTCATTCCCTAAAGCTCAGTTGCTGATACAGTACGTCCTGATCAGTATGTAGTGTATATGTATGTAGTGTGAATACAATCCAGACATACTACATCCACCATGTTGGCATTTTCATGTGACCTATGATGTTTTTTTCCCCTCCATACTGCAGAATCTCAGCAGAAGCTTGTGACATACTACACTATAGACACACTACTTTGCTTATCTTCTGTTCTACACTAGTGTAGACTTGTAGGCATATTCAGACACAGCTCATGACTCATTGCCATGCTTCTGTTGATGTCGCGTCTTGTTTGTCGATTTGCATTGAGCCTTGATCACAGTTTGTATGTTTTGGTTTGTGTTCACCATTTTGTTGTTCTTTTAAACCCTAACAAGCTTTAGGAGATAGTAAAGGAAAATGATGTTAATCCTGGATGTTCTGCAGTGCTACATACATATTTAAAAAAAAAAGTATGTCACGGTGTGTTAAATAGATATTACATTGTATTAACTGGCTACTTGCTGCTACTTGAGGATGCAAGTTGGGACATTCTGCTTAAGGAAAAACATCAACTTTAGGGTGTTAACAGTAACATGTTGCCGCAGGTTACTATATAATGGCTTTATTATTAGTTATTTCAGTTATGGTCAAACGGATTCAAAACGGCGATGTAAATTAAATTACAATGCGATACACTTTCCACTAATAAACATCCTGTGCAGTGTCTACAAACCTGCCGTTGCCTTCTCGCCACAAATAAAGATGAAATAAATAAAAGTGAAGCACAAAAAGGGAAATGAAAGAAGAGATTAGGTTAAGATTAGGTTTAAGGGTGGAGTTAGAAGACTACATAGATTTTTCCGATCTGCTGTTTGCATGTTTGTTTTCACACCAGTCACTAATTCTCACTGTGAAGTGAACTTAGTGTTCAAAATAATTCTCTTTTTAACTTTTGTCGAACTTTGCGATTGAGTTATTGAGTGAGTTATTAATCATCGAATACTTTAAATAATACGACTTCCTTCAGACTTCCTTTATCCGCCGTCCATGCTTTGATACTTTCACAGCTCAAATTACGTAAAGGGTCAAAGGGCCACAAAGTGAAGATAAATGGCATCTCTCTCTCTCTCTCTCTCTCTCTCTCTCTCTCTCTCTCTCTCTCTCTCTCTCTCTCCAACATCCTTCTCTGACTATGGAAACACTCACGTCTCATTCTTCTCTCTGCACTTTTCCCCGTCCTGTTTTTCTCGTTGTCCTCCACGTCGTCATGCTTAATTAAAAGTACAGTGTGCTAAGCGTTTCTGCAGCGCCGCCACTTATCAAATCATCTGCGTAATAAGATCTTTGGAGGCTTATAGATTTAAAAAAAAAAACTCTCTTCTCACACTTGTGTTCATTTCCAAACTCCAATTTCGAACGCTGCCATCTTTTGTGATGGAAAAAGACACAGATCTTGTGTGTGTGTGAGAGAGAGAGAGATGGCTGGGGATGTATCAATTAATTTCCTGCCTAAACATGCTTTGCTTAATTAGTGCTGACACAAAGAAGACGAAAAAAAAAAAACACAAATGAGACAGGGCTGCGTGGAGGCGCACATCAGCAAAATGGATTCTGTAATCATAAAATGGATGATGGGTGGATCATCGCTCTTTCACTCCTCCTCCAAGATTGCTCTCTCTCTTGCGCTCTCTCTCTCTCGACTTTGCCCATCTATCTCTAGTTTGTCAGTGCACACTACCCATGATTCATAGCATACACACCTCTCACTGCGGCCTACTGGAAATCACGTCCTGTTTATTCATCTTTCTTTTGTCCTTCAATCAGATAATCTCCTGCTAAAATAATCATTTTGAGTTCCAATATTTCTATTTTTCTCCAATATGATTAAATATACACCTCATGAAAAATAGCACGCACAATGCAAGGAATCCTGTACACAGCTTTGTCACTCCAAAAAAAAGGGTAATAATTAAAAAATAAAAAAAGGAAAGAAACAAAATGGGTCGGGATAAACGAGAGGCGTTAATAAAGAGAGGACACGCTACATATCTCTACCAAGCTGTTTTCTTCTGCCCTTCATCCAGGAAGAAGAGCAATGAAAGGAGGAGTGAGAGATGTCAGTGTTGCCTCCCTTCACACAGACGATGAGCAGAATCCCCTCTGAAAAGAGGTTTTTTTTTCCTTTCCTCCCTCCAGAGCATGTGAGGAGGATTGAATAATAATAACAGCATTTCCACCCTCAATAAATCCACACTGTAAAGCGTTCAGTATAGACACACACACACACACACACACACACACACACATACACTGGTCCGGCATTGATGTAGGACTCTAGTGCCTCCCAATGGTTATGTGTATAGTACATGGAAAAAAGACAAGGAAAAAGAAACCATACATTTTTTACTTTTCAGAACAGTAACTTGTTGAAAAACTTAGCGGATGATGAGATACATCACCGAAGCTTTGGCTAAAGAAACATTCTCTGGTTTTATCTGCACTATATTTTTAGGAAAACGATGGATGAGACACGTGGTGATGTGATGCGGCCTTGTCCAGTTAACGTTCCCAGCCTGACCAGGATAGTTTTCCTTTATATTTTGGTGAAATTTTATACATTCAAGCGTGAATAACGACCACCTCACTGTAGGTACCTGTTTCTCACATAACATATTAATGAATATGTAGGACTAAACTCAACAGGTCAAAGACACACTAGAAGAAAGAATAGAAATGAAAGTGTTTAAGATCATTTCTGATTTCTGTTATGATTTCTATCAAGATAGATAGATAGATAGATAGATAGATAGATAGATAGATAGATAGATAGATAGATAGATAGATAGATAGATAGATATTATCATCATTGACCCAGAAAGACGCACTACAGTAATAATAAACAACCATCATTTCACCTCCAATCTTTTTGCATCATTCTCCATTCATTTCCATGAAATTCACACAGTAACATTTATCCATTTACACTATTATTCATTTACACTATTATTCATTTACACTATTATCATTTAGTTTCATCCTACTACAGGAATGAACAAACATGTAGTAAGGGCTGATTAGTTCGTGATTAGTACATGCTCATTAGTTCATACTGAATGTCCTCATATTTCCAGCCCATATTTTCTTTTTCTATGTTCTCTGTCTCTCCTAAAGATAAGACAAAAATGCAGCTTGGCACGTTAGTGAGAAACTGATGAATTTGTCATGATGGAAAAAGCGACTGGGACAAAAGGCCCCTAACTAAATCTTCGAAAAGAAAACTTCAGCATGCTGCAATGTAATGAAATGTCTCTAATATAAACCTGTGATTTGAATTAGAGCCTGAACTACAGCCAGAGTCGGAGCTGCTGTTCAAATAAACAAATCCACACATTCTGACCAATCAGATTCGAGAATGCAACAGTAGCATGAAGTGTGGGAGAAAAAGTGTGGGATTTCTACTTTCACTCATTTATTTATTTAT
Organism: Tachysurus vachellii; assembly: GCF_030014155.1. NCBI lineage: Eukaryota > Metazoa > Chordata > Actinopteri > Siluriformes > Bagridae > Tachysurus > Tachysurus vachellii. The sequence continues at coordinate 15,569,103 of NC_083481.1, forward strand.
TTATTTATTTATTTATTTATTAGAGAGAGTGAGAGAGAGAGAGAGAGAGAGAGAGAGAGAGAGAGAGAGAGAGAGAAGGTAAACACTGAAAGTCTACAATTGTTTTAGGATTAAAAAATTCTTGGATACGTTTTTTGAGATTCTTCTTTCTCAAATAAAAAAAAAAGACAAAAAAAAAAAAGTGACTCTGAGGCACAACAAACACATACAGCTGAACCATAGACACAGCACATACAGAAAGACTGTAGCCATGTCCTTGACCGCTGAAATCCGATCTCAGATCAGACAGTTTATATAAAAAATACACATTTCCATTTATTTCGTAGGTTTTTTGTTGTTTTTTTGAGCTAAAACATAATGGACGTGTGTGTCTTTTTATCCATCTTCATCCACATTACAGCTATATTTGCAGTATAGTACCTAGAAGGTTATTTCTATTACTAGTACCTATTGCTACTAAAGAAACTGATGCCAAACTGTCACTTCATTTAGATTTAAAAAGTAAATACAGCTATTACAAAAAAAAAACAAAAAAAAAAAACAAAGTGTCTTCTAAAAAGCATTCTGTCTGCAGGAGAAACCAAGCCTGGATACCGCATCAAACTTTTGCAGACTTTAGTAGACGCTTAGACCAAGCCACAGAAAAGGTTTGTAGTTTCCAATAAAAATGTTCCCTCATGTTAGAGCGCTATGGATCTAGAACCATATAGATAGTAATGAAGTTAGAAAATAAATCATGATATGTCTCAGACACTGAGGCTGAAAAAAATGATGTGTTACAGTATGTCTGGAAAAACAATTTGAAAGACAAACTGAAAGAACTTTCTAGGTTGCAGTGTCCTGAAGCGCATTGGTCAAGTCTCACATAAAAAGTGGATTAAGTAGCAAGCAGCACTCACTGAACCGTGTCGTGGCTGATCGACTACATTTGCCGTACGTGGGAAAAACTGAAAAGTTCCTTTAAATTCAGACGAATTAGCAATACTGACTCATTAATCAGATCAAAAGGGCGCAGTGTGTGACTCTTCAACTTGGGATTCACCCACAACTGCTGAGGTCGTGACCCCCGTCATTAGCACAGGGTACGACTCTCTGATCGCTGAGTGACTCACAGATGATTGCGGTTGCACCTGATTACTGTTCTGGGATCAGACATGGGAATAATCTGTAGTTCTGGAGATGGAGTGTGGTTACAAATCGCTGATTTGAGACCTGTTTCACTGATCCTGAGGCCAAGATTAAAGTTAGAAAGTTTAATCTCTTTATTTTGTGTATGTGTATGTGTGTGTGTGTGTGTGTGTGTGTGTGTCTTGTTACCCATACGCTGTATCTTTCGTTCTTTTTTCTCTCTCACGTTCTCCTCCTCGGTGCTCCCTTTCCTCCGTTCGTTCCCTCTGCCTGTTTTCCATTTCCCTTAAAGAACATGGAGGCCGGTTATCTTTAAACGCGGACGACGTAGATAAATGCGGCTTTGTATCGCTCCATCGTGGTGTTTGCCAAACGAGCGCACAAATACGCATGCACGTAAGCGCAATCACACACATTAAAGCGATAAGCACATCATAAACAATTTGACAACAACGGAAGGAGAATTTGGAAAAGGACGGCGTCGGAACGAGGGAGTAAGGAATGCAAAAACAAGTTACTGTAGAAAGAAAGAAAGAAAGAAAGAGATGAGGAAGTAAATGGGGAAAGGAAGGAGGAGGGGAAGGGGGTGATTTAATGTGAGCAATTTTGAACATTACACAGCAAGTGAGAGAGAGGGAGAGAGAGAGAGAAAACGTAAAAAGCTAAAAAGAGGAAAGGAAACTTCAAAATGTTCTTTGAGGAGAATGAGATCACAGGCTGCAATTATATAATTCTTGTCCAGTGATGGCAGCGATAGCCCGAGAGGAATGTGTGTGACGGGCCTCGGCCTAAGCAGCCGCCTTTCCGCCGACTCTGAACCCCCACAACAAGTTTCAGAGGTCGTCCAGAGGTCTGATGCAGGAAAGCTCCAAATCACCACTTCAAGTGGCTCAGCTCCATCGCTTCACTCTCCTTCGACTCATCTCTTCCCATTTTTTTGTAATCAACACGGCAGAGAGACCAGGCTTCTGCTCAAGAAGGTTTCAGGTGACTTCTTGCTCAGGTAAAAGGTTAATACGTGTGTAATAAAACAAGCATCTTGCAGGAGCATCAGCTTCACTCCAGCAAACTTTATCCAGCTCAGGGTTTAAAATAAATATTCAGTTATTATGGATCGTCCCGTTCCTAGGTAAATCTTCCTGTATTATTTGTTGTTGTTTTCACCTGCTAGCAAAAGAACACATTAATAAACTAGATTTGTAAAGTTCGTCGCGACAAACTTTGATGTTGGCTTTGACGAGTCAAGTATTCGCAAAGGCCGGTGCTTTTTGGAGGCGAGTGGACATAAGGGTCAGTGTTACATTTGGAGGCAAGTGGACAGAAAGCTAGGGTCACAAAACATTTGGAGGCAAGTGGAGACAAACATGTGACGTCATCCGAATACTCCTGAGGAAGTTCTTCTCATTTGGCTGAGTGTTTTGATATGTCACATATTCATGTTGTAAAAAGTTTTTTGATTTTTTATTTGATTTCATGTTGTGCTAATTTTTTATTTTCACGTGATGTCACGTGACGTCATCATAATACCCGCGATGCAGTTCCCCTCATTGTTCTGAGTGTTTTGATATGTCACATGTCCATGTTGTAAAAAGTTTTTTGATTTTGCATATTTTGGGGGCGGAGCTGCGGCACAACCGAAAGGCCAGTTGGTACTTCCGGTACCGGTACTCGGAACGCTTAGAAAAGTAATAGCAACAAACTTCAGACCAGGGTCTACAACATATCCGAATTTGGTGCATGTGGCTCGAAAGCTCTAAGCCGCATTAAATTTTATAAATTTTTGTCTAAGCTGAAATAGGAAAACAGAATGTTGGCTTCTACAAAGCAACATAATAAAAGACCATCTTGTGATGAATGCATACAGATTCACAGCCATGAGGGTGGTGTTGGATTTTGTACAACTTTCCATCTATTAATTTGTATGTACAGAAATACTGTACGTAATAACCCTAAACTTAACATTTGTAACTATTCATGCAAGTGGAGTTTGTTTGTTTGCTTGCATATTCTGCTTTGGTTATTTGTTTGTTTGTTTGTTTGGTTGGATGTTTATGTTTTGTTTGTTTGTATGTTTTGTTTAAGTGTTTGGTTGTGTTTGTTTGTTTGTTTGTTTTTGTTTGTTTAATTGGTTGGTTGTTTTTGTTTGTTTGTTTGTTGATTTTGTTTAATTAGTTGGTTGTTTTTGTTTGTTTGGCTGCCTGTATACATTTTTTATGGTTATGTTTCCTCTTTTTATTAGTTTGTTTCACTTTTTATTACACTTCTTGTTTTCCACTGGTATTTGCACCCTAAAATTTTGCCTTGATGAATGTGAGGTGAAATTAAATTATTCATGACCGCAAGCGAATTCCATTTCCTCAAACTTTTGGATCATTTCCAACTGAAGAACTCAATGCAGGGACATGAATCCGTTTCACAGTTGAACTTGACTGCTTCTTACGACTCCTCACAAGGCGATAAAGCCTCACTGTCCAAACCTCGAATGAATTTGATTAAAACACGTGAAATTATTTGTCAGGCTTTCGAAAGGTTAGCACAATATAGAAAATAATTGTTGCTATGCGACTAGGATGTTTCTGAAACAGCATTCCCATGCAGTGCCCTAGAATGTGAGAATGTTTAGGAACGTTATGTCCAGAACATTCTCTGAACGTTAAGACAACCTTATAGATGACAGTGTTCCTAGAGCCATATCGTTTTAATGTCCCACGAGCCTGAAATGGTTTCCTGAGTATTATTCTTGGGTGCAACCCACAGCAAATTAGTGCTCACAAACTCCATTAGGAGTTTTTCCCCTGCTCCATCAAACGCCACTCGAAAAGAGTTTAGTGTTAGCATCATTAGCAGCTGAGTGCAGTCACTCAGGTCAAAATGACTGAGCCTTGCAGTGCTGTGCGTCAGGAGCGAGGCCTGAGAACCGGAGCCTTAAAGCACTTAAAGTGGCAACAGTTTGGCCTGCGTTGAAGCTCGTGCCCCAGGCGTGGGTGGAGGGCAGGAAGGCAGGCTGGCAGAGTGTAGAATGGTGGGTGGATTGTGGAGGGGGAGAGTTGAGGAGCATTATGGGTAGGAAGGAGGAAGGGGTTTTGTGCATGGTTCCCAGGGAGTACAGCATGGCTCTCGGAGGCGCTTTGTCTGCAGAAACACAGGCAGACTCCAACATAGATGCCTATCAGCATTCGCTCCAGTCCAGTGGAGAGAGAGAGAGAGAGAGAGAGAGAGAGAGAGAGAGAGAGAGAGAGAGAGAAGAAAGGGGCTAGAAGTAAAAAAAAAAAAAAAGACATCCATAAGCATGAACATAAATAAAAGATTCATATAAAACCTGTGCACATTGACCTTAAACAAGGAGTGTGACTATGAGAAAAAGGGAGGGTGAAGTGAAGAAAAAAAACAGGGACGATGAAAGAAAAATATGGAAAAGAAAGTAAAAAGCCTCTGACGCGAGATGACGGATGCTACAAATATACCGAAGTAAAGAGAACATGGTACCATATATTATTTTTTACAGTCATGGGCCTGATTTTTCAAAGCACTTAGCAAGAACAAAATGACTAAGCTGAAATAACACGAGCGAGAGAGTACGAGGCCATTTATCATGATTCTGAAGCTACACATACGAACCGTGAGCAAGTCTGAGCTTCAGCATCGAGTTCTGTTGGTGTAACTATTTAAATGTACATACAAACATTAACGCTGAATCAGAAAAAGCAGCTCTGACTTTTTATTAACGTCCTTGCTCTAATACCTTATTATTGCTATGATAACAGCTAATTCATGTGGACTTGTATAGCATAATATAATCTAAAACTAATAATGAACAGATTGTTTAAATAAAAAAAATCATTATGTATTGAAGTTCTAGGGAAGGAGCAGAAGAATAAGGCTGAGATTACCTGGTAGCTCCGCCTCGCTTCCTCTACGTAAGCAAAGCTGCGAGTATCGAGTGCAAGAAGTGTCCAACGTTCCACACTTTGTTGTTGAATAAGTGCATCATCTAGGTACTTGAAGTGCACTTCTTCTTCTGAACACACGACTCGCACTATTTACTACACAGTAAAGGATAAGTGTGTGATTAGTGACATGGGATGGTGATGAGATGTGGGTTATAAAATGTGCGATGTACTGTAGCAAAATCTTATGATTCTACGCTGGTTTGGTTTGTGAACAGTAAACAAAAATGATCAATAAGTTTATACAGTAATAAAGTAGCATCATGGACACACACATACACACACACATACACACACACACACTGTAGCTGCAGGTATAGTAGCATTTCTTGTTTACTGATGCAACGGCTTGAGGGGACTCCTTTACTTTTCTTTTCTCTCCATCTCTCTCTCTCTCTCTCTCTCTCACTCTTTCTCTCTCTCTCTCTCTCTCTCTCTCTCTCTCTCAGTCTCTCTCAGTGCAGATGGAGATGACATGGTTTTAGGGCTAAAAGCTGCAGACAGGCCTAATGTCGTCTGTCTCCGACATTGCGGCATCAAAGTAGTTCAGTGTGTGTGTGTGTGTGTGTGTGTGTGTGTGTGTGTGTGTGTGTGTGTGTGTGTGTGTGTGACCCAGGCCTCTGTCTTGAGCCTCTGTCAGCATTTAATGAGATTAGATGAATCTGACTAGGGGGCAACAGAGGGGGCGTCAAGAAGTCTAAATTTGTTGGGCCAAGATGGACTGTAATCACTTTATACAAGTCCTACCCAAAGAAAGCCTCGTTTATTCTCTCCCTCTCTCTCTTTGTGTGTGTGTGTGTGTGTGTGTCCAACCCCTGAAAAAACAAACATCAACTTTTCCTATGTTCCTATTACCCACCCATGTGAAGAAGATGAAGCACACAACCAAGAGGTGCATAGTCGTACAGTATGGTGTAACGAAACAAGGTCACATGAGCTTGAGAATATCTGAAGGTCTAGCATGAGCTAATATTAGATTATAGTTCAAATATAACACAACAAATCATCAGGTAGTTCAACACAAACGCAAAGTTGACTAGCCAGCTAGCTTACTGCTACAAAGCTTGCTAGCAGATATCAGAGTTTGGCAGATGTGTGAGTTCAGTACATGAGTCTTGATTTGCTTTATTTCACAATATCCCAAGATTTTGTTCATTTATCAAGATCCTTACCTTTAAAAAGCTAGAAACAAGATTTTGTTCATCCCTAATTGTAGGTAGGTTAGCTAAGCAGGTAGCTGGCTAACCTGCTACTAAACTAGCTAGCATTTTTCAGAGGTTTCTAGCTATAGTAGCTGAGATCTTATTTGAGAATAACTATAAATAGTCTCTGATTTCCTCTAGCATAAATTTCACACTAATATTAGCATAAAATTAGCTTAGCACCCCATATTCTACAGCCGAGCGCTTGCAGATACCTCACCATCCTCTGTCCATCTTCCCCACAAAGTTCTGTAACCTTTAAAAATCTAATTTGTGAGATTTTTTAAATAGAATTAAATGATAGTTCAAGAAAATCTGGAAAGAAAGAGAGAATGTGAGGCATAAAGAAGGACACTGCCACTTGAAGGGGATTTATTAACAGGACGATTTTGCATCTGCCGAGCGAGGCGTGAGATACAGAAGAGCAAATTGAAGTACATGTAACATGACACAAATGAACAAAAGTGTTTAGCTAATGATTTATTATTGAAGAGGCTCCGTAAGCCCCGGCTCCGGCCCCGGCTCTATTGTGGCCAGATGGGACGAGGAGATAAGGGTCAGTCTAATGGTAGTCAGCTGGCAGGTGGGCCACCGCGGGTTAATCAGAGTTAAGTGATATTTAACTGGAGGACGACAGCGAGCGGGACACCGAATACAGTCGAGGCTTTCGCTCGTGAGCACAGGACTCACCTGAGGAAGCAGCTGGAACACACCGAGTAAACCTGGTGTGTACCTGACACACACACACCACAACACACATTTATACCAGAATACAAACATTAGCACACACACACACACATCCACACACCCACACACACACATACAGGATACACACCTGCTTACACACATATTAGAATGACTTCACTAGTGTGTGTGTGTGTGTGTGTGTGTGTGTGTGTGTGTGTGTGTGTGTAAAGTCTACTGAACCAAAAAAAGTCATACTCTGTTCCTGAGCTTGAGAGCTTAACTGTGTCAAAGAGATACAATTGCACAAACAAACCTCTAATCCCAACACACTCCACTTACACAAGTCTAGCAGCATTGCCTGTATCTACACTAACACTAATGCGTTAATGGCTAGGCTATTTACACCCCCCCACACACACACACACTTTCCATGATGTATGTCTCAGCTTGTTAAGTGTCGTAACAGAGGCGTATGTCAACAAAACTGTGTCATTTGACTCGTGTTTCATATCCACATCAGAATGTAGTTCAAAGTCACTTGTCTATTTTATCATATTTTTTTATTTCTTTCATATATTTTGTTTATAGCACATACCATTCTGTAAATTTCAGATTATACTAATACCCATCTGCATATTATATTCATAGTACATATATATTCATCTGTATATTATGTTCATAATACATATTTATCTGTATATTATGTTCATAGCACATATATATTTACCTGTATATTATATTCATAATACATACACATCTGTAAATTACTGTTTATAGCAATGGCCATATATTTTGTTGCATCCTTCTGTAAATTTCAGTTATAATTATAGCCATCTGTATATTATGTTCATAGTACACACACATCTGTAAATCACTTTATATTACCATTTTATTTAACTTATTTAATTTATCTAAGTCTTGTAAAAACTGTATATCCTGCATTTGTTGCTATTGCACTCTGGTTAGACCTAAACTGCATTTCGTTGCCTTGTACTGGTACAGGTGTAATGATAAAGTTGAATCTAATCTAATCTAATCTAATCTAATATTTAAATTACTTGGTTAGAAATAATCAAGTAGACGAGCAGGAGAGATTTGTATCTACTAAACAATAATTACAGGAAAACCATAACCTAGACACCTCAAAAAATAAAAATAAAGTAAATTTGTGAGAAGAAAGCCATGTGAAATCTAATTTAGAGACAGCAAATTTAAAAACTGAGCTGTTCGCTTTGTTGGAAAATCCTAAATTTGGTGGAGACTCATCGCTGGTCACCTCTCTAGCTTTATGTCTCAGTGAAGCACGGTGGTGGTAGCATCATATGGAAAATATCCTACTCTTAGCCTCTGGGTTGCTTCTCTGATTAATTCCATCCTTATCTCCTTATCAGTCACTGACTTTTGGTAGCCAACCTCCTCTAGGCTTAGTCGCAGTTGTGCCATATTTTAATTTCTATATTTTAATAATGAATTTAATGTTGGGTTTTTACCTAACACACAAACAATGTGATGCATAAAGACACAGTCTATAAGCATGAGCTGCGTCATGAAGGTGTGCATCTATCTTTATCTAAGTGTTGGTTGTAGGAGATTTTAACATTCACGTTGACAATGCAAACGATGCTTTAGTACTCGCATGTGAACTCCTTTGGGCTTAACCACAACATCTGCAGACCAACTCATCGTCTTAATCATAAATAATAAAATTGAAACGAATAGAATTGACAGTCGAGCATTGCGTATGGTTTTTTCTTCGTTACCTTTATTTTTCCTGGCTTTGCGTTATTTTTGCTGCGACATTTAGAGACGTCAGCCACAGGCCAAACTGAGTTAAGTACAAGCCCAGGATCGCCTCCTCGCCACACACTAATTCGATAAAGAAACGGTAGAATGACTGCCGTATGCAACCCGCACGCCATCTTCAGAACCAGCACTGCACTTTCTTACCCCTCCTCCAATCGCTGCCTCCTACTGGACAATATCTGTATCTTAGCTTCCACATACGTTAAAACAAGAACAGGAAATAAGCCGATATGAAAAAACAACAGCAGGGCTTTCAGGGCACCGGCATGAAATATGGAGCAGGAGAGACGAGGCGGGGAAGCGGCTGTAACGAAGCCGTCATAATTGGAACAAGGTTTTGGCCCTCGAACGCTTCTGCCTCCGCTTCCACTCGGCTGCGAGCGAGCACTCACTCTCGGCCAAATCAAACCCAAACGGCAGGCGAAGCAAAAACAAAGCAGGCACACGCAAAGCGCAAATGAGGTCTGATAGGATGGGATGAGGTTTGATAGCAGCGACTGGAGAAACGGAGAGAAAGAGAAAATATATCCGGGCAGCTCATGTTTGTGTCGTTTGCAATTGTGTCCCCGGATTATAAATGCGCTCTCTGAACTATAAGTAGACCTTTTAAACTTAGACGGTTTCACAAAACATAGAGAAATACACTGTTTTCTGTCTCAAAGGGATTGATGTTGGGTTTTTATACGCTGTGGTGTATGGAGTTCATTACAGACGTTCCGCGGTCCAGAACTGTGGTTTCTCAAGTTTGCCAAAATCCATATACTGTTACGATCGTTGCGAAAATGGTAAGAGGAGAATAATTTGAACGATCTCTGAGAAGTAGAGATTTTACGCTTTTAATGAAGTCTAGTTCACAACCACAAGGAGGTTGTAATAGCCTTAAAGAGCATTTTGTCCTGTGATCATTCAGTAAAACGATCGAAATCAGGTACCAATGTTGCATGTGTGGGTCTTAGTCCAAGTTTCAGGTAGCAGCTCTTGAGGCATTCTTTTAAAAGCTCTCAGATCTCCAAAGTCCAGAAACTGATATGCAAATTGAATAATAAATGGTTTGGGCACCTTGGATGGCAGTGGTGGTTCAAATGAAAATCAATAAACACACTCAAGTTTAAGTCAACTGGTCATTCTTTATCACGTGACTCTAAGCTTTTCCGAGTACAATCTTCAAGAGTTAGGTTTGAGGAAGTTACTGGTGAGTAAACATGAAGCTCATGAGTTTCCTAAAAGTTTCTTTTGGAACATTATAAACCAAGAGGAATCTTGGAAGAACCTGTCTTGACTTAATAACTTGGATGACTGAAGTCAGATACTTTTACTCTCCTAAGTCATTCCTTACACTTTTCTGGTATGAAATAATAGATTCTCACTAATCAGTGACTAATTTCACTAATTTTCACTCAGATGACTCTCAATACTTGGCATTTGTGATACAGATGATGGTCACAGATATTCTCTGAGGTGAAAACGTCCTGCACCGACTGATGTTTCTTCGAATATTTTTCACAACCAGACCACATGATCTTCATCAAACATCTGACTCTATTACTGATTTAATTTCTGCATCCTACATACATACACTTCAGAGTTCAGTATATTACCTGAGATGTTACTAAACCTTTCAGTAATTCCTCTTTTGCCTCAATATTCTGACCTCACCGTTATTTACCTTTCTCTTCTGTTTGCTCTGCTGAGTTCATGCCTCAGTCTTTATTAGATTTTCTGCTTGTTTGTTTACCAAAGTATTGCCTTGTCCTTCTGATTCGTTTGCTTTGGTAATCTATTTATTTATTTATTTATTTTTTACTGAACCTGTACTGTGTCTGTCTACACTCTTAGATGCCCTCATACTGTCGGGTTTAAAATAGTAAGCGTTCCTCAAGCTTAGCATGAGGAGCAGGATATCGAGCAGAAAGAATAAAGAGACATTGAAGTCGATGTCAAAGTATAAGGTCGTGTCATTCCCTTTAGCGTCGAAAGCAGGGTTCGTATTAGGATGCTAGTTTGCAAGCAGTTTATAAATGATTCGTCTGGATAATGTGCACAGAGCATGACGAACAAGGCCACTGTGTGCAGAAATTAAGCATCTCACACACACACACGTACACACACACATATCTCGACTAATTACCGAGACGTGTCAAAAAGTGTGCTGGATCTTTGATGTTATGTGTATTCCTTAATGACCTTTGTGTTATTGTATGCATGTATTAAGTGTGTGTGTGTGTATGTGTGTAAAAAAAAAGGGGGGGGGGGGGGTAGTGCGGATGTCAGTAAGCAGCCAGCAGGGCTTGATGTCAATCAAGCAGGCTTCTAATTAAAAGTAGAAGCGAGAGGCTGCTGGGGACAGCAATCACTATCAAACTCCCATTTTCATATGAATGGCCTTTTTAATTAAACTCTCCAGCTAATAAACGCCTGGATCAAAACCGATGGAGCCGTTTACCAGACAAAGAGCTTTCTTTCGCATGAGAAAAACCAAAGGAGGACAAGAACTAGAGAGGGTACAAACGTCAGAGAGACGGAGGGATGAACTAAAAAGTGAGGAAAAGACAGAGAGAGAGAGAGAGAGAGAGAGAGAGAAAGTACACTGTCTTTGAACCTGTCATGATGTCTGTGTTTTTGTTCTCACGGGCAGCCTGCCAGCGGCTATTATTGTGGATAAAGTTTATTTAGCCTCAACAGAATTAAGGACGCAAGGAAGAAGAGGAGGAGCAAAGAGTAAAGAGAGGCAACAGAGAGAAAGAACATAAAACGCGGCACTATCTCCGAGCTCGATGAAAGGCGGAAGCTACAAAACAAATAGCGTGCATGTGTGTGTTCTGCGTATTAGTGAGCCAATGATGTGTGTGTGTGTGTGTGTGTGTGTGTGTGTGTGTGTGCGCAGTTCTGTCCTTAAGTCCATCAATGAACATTATAACTGACTAAAACTAGAATGAATGTCCTGGTTGTACAATCACACATTTTGACCGTGAAGTACTTGAAGGGAAATGATTTAGAGTCACACTTTTTAAGTCTGGTTCCTCTTATCGTTTTTCAACTCCATCACTTCTGGCTTGTCGTTTGCTTTGGTTTATTAGAGCTCGTTTAATCAATATATGTAAGATGTTCAGTGATATAGTATTACAAATTATTTGAGAGATTTTGTATATTTGTGTGCATTAACATACAATCCAAGCTTCTTGAAGATCCTTCTCCAGTCTTCATCCTTACGGTTTTGGAGGCTCGGATCCGACTCTAGTTTCCGGTTCCTGTTCTTAATGGACAGGACGTGGATGTGATATGTTGTTCTGCTGTTGTAGCTCATCCATCTTAACATTTAATGTGTCCCGAGATGCTTTTTTGTTTTCATTTTTTTCAGTTATAAAACTAATTTTACAGAAGGAAGTGTCTTCCTTCAGTTGAGATATTCCTTCAGCTGTCTAACACACATAGCTCTTGAACCTTGTGTATGGGGGTGGAGTCATCCTAAGACGAGGACACGCCCACCAGGTAGAACTGTAGTATAAATGTTTTCTTTTCAAGACGCAAAGCTGGATGGAATAAACAAACAACGTCCCATGCAGCATAACACAGCCACGTTCAGTGACCTATCTCGTGTCGCTCCTTTGAGTATATTTGTATTCGTCTAATTTTTTTATACCTTTCTCACCAAACATCCCACACCAGAACTTTCTAGAAACATCCTTCTCGTGCTGGAATGTCTCTGATGTAAAGTAAAACTAAGACATGCAAATATTATCTAATAGAAATAATCGAAATCATAAGACGTCTATTATAAGTACGTTTTTTTAAAAGTAAAGCGAAACAGATTTGAAAAGTACATCACTTATGACTCACACACTTCAGATGTTCACGTATTAGCGTGCGCTCCTTGTTCCAGAAAATCAATTCTTTAAAGCTACACCGAAACCTGCTTTACTAATGCCATTTTTAGGCCTTGTGTGAAACTCCAAATTTTTGAGCTCATGCAAGAAAATATTTGTATTAATAATATTTCTCAGGTTCATATCTTGGCACCGTGGTCCTACAACACCGCGTGTCGCTCGCATCCAGGAAGCTTTTCGTATTAACTGTGTAAATACGCCTGAGGAAAGACCCAGCATGGTACAAATCCGTTATCAAACGTTTCACATGCAACTTCCTGCAACTCTTAATCCTGCTCATGTTGTAACATTTAAATAAAAAAAAAAAAAATACTGTGGGGCATTGTGAAGGATTTCTATTAAGACTTTCCAGTACCACATTAAAACACTTTTTTTTTTTTTTTTTGCCAATTATAAGTGGCTAATGACTGGTGCAGCTATTAGCTCGTATCTTTGAAGCCAATCTCCGGCCTGCTCGCTTTACTTCATCATTTTGGGCAGCTCTGATATCTGAGGGTTTAATTGGAAATGAGACACTAAATATCAAATCGGCTTAAAATGTGATGTCTATTATTACACGTCGATCTGAGCAGCTGATATCGGACTCGGACTCGGTCACGTCATTAGTACTGGCCTGCGCGCGAGAACACAAATGTTTGCTTTGTTCTTAAATGGACCGACGTGAAATCTGAGCCGTGTTCTCTCAATACACACACGCATGAATATACATATATACACACACACAGACACACACAGAAAAAAAAGGAAACGTGCATGCACAGACACACACATATAACATATACCACAGCAATTGGAGGCTGAAAGAGCAGATATTAAGAAGGCAGGAACATATCTGAAATCTGAGCTTAAGCTTTTCCATATCAGAGCAAATTCAGGAAAAAAAAGACAGGCCTTGTTTCATGCGCTTTGACCACTTTGGGAATTTTTCCACACTTCAAAGGTGCAAGTCTATTTTATCAGTCATCTTCTAGTGCTTTCTCATGATGGTGCTAGTTTCTGCGTTTGGACAGAGAGAGCACGAGATGCTCAGAGAGAGAGAGGGAGAGATGAGGAAGAGAACAGTAGATCTGTGAGAGCATGTCAACACCTCAAAGCTTTCATTCCCGCTCATTTCCTATCTCTACCTTCTTCTCTGACTTTACAACAGCGTAACCTCAGGAAACCATGGTGAAGTATAACAATAAAATTAACTTGTAATGAGCAAAATAATCACACTTCAAACAGCCGGCTCGCGCGAGCAGAGGAAATGGCTAATTTGGAGATTACATGGCTTGTGAATGCTCGAGTTCAAAACACAAAGAGTTTGGTTATGAAGCGAGAGAAAAAGGAGTCCCATCTCGAGCGAAGCGGCCGGCGATTTTCAGACTCGTGCGGCGGGGACGCTGCGGGCGTCAGGGGCCGTGCAAAAAAAAACCTCCATTCTGCACACAGTCACTTCAAAGGAGCAGGAACCGAGTCGCAGGCAGCCAGTGGGCTAGAGGAAAATGCAGACACACACGCACACACACACACTCATCTCCTGGAGTGACAGAAAATGGCAGGAGGCCTGATGCAGAAGCAGAGATTTAGCTGATCAAGGGATATTTTTTCCCCCTTTACCCAAATCAACACAGCGGCACTTTCTCAATCTTTAAACCCAGAGAAAGATCAGAGGAGAGGAAGAGAAGTGAGGAGAAAGTTACCAAGAAAAAGGAAAGAAAGCAGGAAGAAAACGAAAGAGAGATGGACGGACAGACAGACAAAAAGAAATGAGTCTGTGGGGTACTTTTTGATGTTGTTGTGTAAAAAGGTTTAGCACAACATTCAGTTGGTACTTTTATCCAAAATGGTGTCAGTGTTGACATTTAAAAAGATGTTTTATTCAGAAGTTTGTATTTGTGTCTATTAGAAAATGTTAGTTTTAACATTAAAAATTAGATTTTTTTTATTTTTAACTATTTTTATTTTTTTATTATTTTCTTCTTTTAATTTTCAAATTATTAAAAAATATCATTTTTTTTTTCTTTTTTTGAACATGGCTTAATTTTGCTCTTCAGGGTTTTTTGTTTTGTTTGTTTCTTCGTGTAGGTTTTGTTTGCTTGTTTGTTTTGAGTTTCATTCGGTTTTGTTTTTTTTGATACTATAATATTGAGAGATTTTAGACTTCTTTTTTCCATTCTCTTCAGAATGTAATGCAGCTTCCTGTTATGTGACTCCTTGAATATTCCAGGGAATGTGTTCAGGTGACACACTTGAGTGAAATGTAATGTAATGTAACCGTTTTTCTTAACCGATAACAGACGCCTCGCTGGAAAGAAAGCCTGAGATGTTAAAAAAAATTAATGATTATATTTCTATGTTTCAATTCTATTTAAGGCATTTATCTGAAACATGCAGAAGGCTTGTCGGATGGACTTTACTTTACATACATACACGGTTATGTTGTAAAAGTATTGGCACCCCAGTCCCGGACTCTACCTTGAATCCCTGTCAAAGCACAACATCTGCCCGAACCGTCCTCCTCTCCTCTACCTCTGTTTTCCCTTCCTCTATCCTTCACTCATCCTCTACCATCCTCGCTCGTTTCTCCCCTCTCCTCCCTCTGTTTCCTCTTTGCTTCACTCTCTCCCACTCTTGAGACTCTTTCTCCCTCCTGTCCTGCGCTCTTATCTGATTGGAGGATGGCCACTGTTTTCATAAAATGCAGTCTTAAGGGGTTGCATATGTACATTAAGACCTAGGTTTTTTTGACCTCTGTAATCCATGCAAACGGACGCTTTTTTTAAAAAAAAAAAAAAAAGAAAGAAAGAAAGAAAAGAAAAGGAAAGTGTGCGCGCAACATACAGACGGCTCATAACTCTGACACAGGTTTATCAAAACAGGACAGGTTCGTTTAAACATTTCTAATGTTGTCAAAGACGGTTTATAAACAAATCTGTTACTCAGACGACTGTGATTATGCTGTATATAACAATAATAGAAGAACTATGTGCGCTCACCGGCCACTTTAATAGGAACACCACTTTAACAGGCGCTCGTTTCAGGGAATGATCATTGGTAGGTTTTCGAGATAACGTTAACGTAACCTTCCTGGAAGTTGGAACCAGCATGCTTCTTCTTCTTCTGAGCTCGTTTGGTAAAGAACGCTTTTTTTTTTTTTTTTAGCACCATTCTGTATAAACCCTAAACACGGTCGTGCTTGAGGTTGGTGCTTTCTGAAAGCAGCCTTTTCGGCACCGACAACCATGTCTTGGTCAATTTTTTTCACCCAGTCAGTGTTTTGACGTGTACCTGTATCATTTGAGTGCGTTTCACTGCTGCAATCTGATTGGCTGTTTTTTGTATGAGCTGATGTACAGGTGTTCCTATTAAAGTGGACATTTTGTGTATGCTAATGCACATCAGATATGATGCATGCTGCATGTAGGATGTTTTATATTGTGTGTGTGTGTGTGTGTGTGTGTGTGTGTGTGTGTGTGTGTGTGTGTGTGTGTTTGAGCGTGCAAACTCCTACAATCTTGAATCTTTAGATAGATATTTTTTGCTGTTGCACATTTGTAGGGTCATATGGAGTTTTCTTGTTCTTTTGACATGATTCAGTAGAAATACTAATAAATTCCTTCCTGACACTCGCTGACCTGTTCCTTCATGCTTGGTTTACTGGACTGTAACAGTATCTTTTTCTAACTCTTACACACACACACATACACAAACTCTCCTACAAACAGCTCGGACAGCGGCAGCCTAGCCTCCACAGCCCGGTCTCGGCTCATTTCTCCCTCGCCGCTGCTCTAGTCCAGCGCCATTGTGGGCAATTAAAATTCCAGTCTTTGTTTTCTCTCCAAATTAGGTTACTTGTGCAAATTTACACTAATTTACTTAACTGGAGCCAAGCTCTGGTGCTGGCCATCCGAACCGGCCGGGCTGTTTGTTTAATATGCAACCTGAACTCCGTGCACACGCACACACGCACACCGCAAAAAAAAAAAAAAAAAATCCCTCCGACCGTGGCACCATGCGAGCCTGTCCTCCGGACCACAGTTCATCCGAGGGACACTTCTCCCAGGTTTAAAATCGCAAGCGCTAGATCATAACGAGATGTGGTTTCGATTTGCTGCGGAGAGATTGCTGTCCAGGTCACTTGTTGTGTCCCGATAGGAAGACCTAATGAGGAACAACATCCACCACCTCCAGCCAAAGCGTGTGTATGAAGCAGGAAGGTAATCCTCCTCTAACGCACCTGACCTCGTTCACCAGGCATTGAGTTCATGGAGTGCGCTAGGACAGAATGAAGCTCTCAGTGCAGTGACACTAACCGAGATTAACACGATATTGGGTCACCGAGTGTGTACCGAGCTCAAAGGAGCATAGTGTTAAGTTCTTGAACTCTCAAGGGCTTGACCTTTGACTTCTACACTTCCAGGTCCAAGTTTCATTGTTGCGTATTTTTGCACACTGTGTATGTCTATGTTCATGTTGCATGGCCATAAGTTCAGCCGGCGTGAGTTGGTGACGTCACTCTGACGTCACATCTGACCATTCCAGACCATTATCGGTCCCTCATACATGCACACACACACACGCACAAACACAACATTGTGTACCATGATGTAGTCATCAGATTTTTCTGCAGGTCCTCATACCTTAGCACACTGTGAGTCAAGCCTGTGAGTCGGTAGCCGTGTGTGTGTGCGTGTGCGTGCGTGTGTGTATGTGTGTGTGTGTGTACGTGTGGCGTCTGCAATCAGTTCAGACCGAGTTCACACCTCACGCGATATTGAGGTGTGTGTGTGTGTGTATGAAAGAATCAGAAATTAAGCACATGAAAAAGCACATGAAAACTTTCGATTCGTATTTGGTCCTTATTGGACATTTTTAAATATAGTGATTATTAGATGTTTATGATTTAGTCATCTAAACAAAAATAACATTCTTCATTTTTTCCATAGAATTACATTTAATACAATTTAGCTTCCTGTGTGTCAGGCTTTGATTTAATACATTATTCACTGTAGTATTAATAAGATGTCTAACTTTATATTGACTCAAAATATTTTCCTTAACAAATAAAAATCACTTAATTCCTGAAGATAAGTCGGATCTGCACATGCACGTAATAAGTTCACCATCTCACAGGCTCTTGGCTTTGGCTTTAAAGTTGAAAAAATTATAAATGTTTGTTTATAAATGAGAATGTACGGACTTGAGCGGATGTTTGCTGTGATAAAACACGAGCATAGGTGGAATAGTTTAATATACTTAGTGATAGTGTTGTGTGTGTGTCTGTGTGTTTATATTCCTGTGCAGATCACCACAAACCTGAACCTGACCAAGATTAAACCATTTATGAAAAATGATTTAAATTGATTCATTGAAGTGATTCAAATACCAAAATGATTCATTTGATGAAATGATTTGATTTTATTCAATAAATTGTGCTAGAATGATTATTACTATTCAAATCTTTGTCCACATTAAAAAGATGGTGAGTGATGGTCAATCTTGGGCAGAATATTGTCACAGAGTTTGATCCTATTACTATAGTTAACAAATCCTTTAAAATAAGTCTGTCATTGAGGGAGGATAAATAGCTCTAATCACTCAACGTCCTACACACCCAAAAACAAAGACGTGTCGACTCAGCTTTGAAGCACGTACAGCAACATCAGTAGCCCCCTAAAAAACTCCCTATTTGTACATTTCAAATGCTGTTTGTGTGAACGTGGCATGTTTTGCCGCAGGACACGGCCGCCCCCCGTCTGAACCACAAGTCCTGTGACTCGGCACAGAAAGTGTTGTGTCTGGCCTGGTTAAGGCCAGAGGGAGGGGCCAAAGGTTAATTTAGGGCCGAACAAAATTCCCACCAACAACACACTCGCTCCGCTGCCTTCCCAGAGTCCAACAGGAAGTAGGGGGATAGACAAGGTTGGGAGAAATGCCATTGTGTGTGTATGTGTCCCCCGAACCCCTCCTTCCCCTTTCCTCAGCTGCTGGAACGTGTGACAAGTTGAAAAAAGTGCCATGTTCAATAGTGAAGGCTTTCCTGGCCCATGAACAGATCATTAATCAGCAACGCTTTGATCGTCAGTCTTTTTGTCACTCCATCGCAGCTTCCTTTCTGTCAAGTTTTCTTCTGAACTCTCCCTCCCTTCCTTTGTCTGTCTCGCTGATGATTTAAATCCTGTCTTCGAGATGGACGACTTGATGGAAGACTTTGCAGTTTCTCAGGGAACATGACATGTCATTGTTTGGCTTATTAACTTCAAGAGATAAAGGGGAAAAAAAGCAAAGCTGGTGATGGAACCGTGTTAATGGCCTATTTAACATAAGTGAAGCAGGAAGTAACTTTGTCCTGCTTCCTGTTTTGCACGACGGTGAATGAACATGTTGTTGGAATTGATGATAGAGTAAAAAAGTTGCTGGGGTTTAAAAAGAATAAAACACTTGGAGAGTTGGACAGTAACTTTTATGTCACGTCAGGCCACATCACACCCCCCTGCTGTTGATTATTTTTCTGTAACTGCGAAAAGTATGTTGACTTTCTTTTTACTTTTTGAGTCCTTTACATGTGTGTGTGTGTGTGGTGAGGCAGGTCTCCATCACTCAAGGGAAACATGGCTATGACAAATTGGCAGCAAGCTCCACTCAATAGACTATCCCGTTACCAAACATGCATAACTAGTCCAATTCCCTCCTCAGGCATTTGGGGTGGTTTTGGAGGAGGAGGAGGAGGAGGGGGGAGGAGGAGGTGGTGGTGGTGGTACAGGTATGTCTGGGATGAAGGAAAGCATAGACTGGAGGAAAGGGAGGAGATGAACAGAAATAAGTGTGTAATGTAATCGGTTTAGCCCTCCCCACTGTTTGCATTTCCACTGCTTCCATTACCGCAATAACATCCACCACACCACTGCTGCTATAACCACATCTATTAGTGCTTTATTAGCGTGTCCATCGCAGCTACCGCGTATTAGCCATGTTATTTTTACTGCCATAATATCATACATAAGGAGATTCTGAGGAAGAGGCCTTTTACCCCAGAGATTTTTCAGCCAGAGACTGACGTATATTTGCTTATAATTAAATAATTGTTCTATCTCTATTGAGCCAGGATTGTTTATTTAAAAAAATCTTATTTCATGTATGAGTGTATCTTGACTCTCTCTTGTTGGCTTGGACACAAATATAAATAACACTTTAGGTCTATTTTATTCTATTCTATTCTATTCTATTCTATTCTATTCTATTCTATTCTATTCACTCTTCTGTCCATAAGCTAACTTTTTATAAAAGCAGGATTCAGCCATTAAATTAAAAATGATGCCATGTTTTTTTAAATAACTGTGTTTAACGTAGTAAAAATGTGTAATTAATCAGTCAAAACCACTTTTTGTGAATCAAGCTAAGATGAGCTCATTTGAACGGCTCATAGATGAAACAGCACAGCTTACGAGTTAGCTGAAAGCATTAATGAATAGATACTAAACTATTTATGATTGAAACTCGTTCAGATTGCTGTTCACATGCACTGGGAACATTAGCAAAAATATATCGTTCAGTAACTTCTGTGAATTATTCTACATCATTTCTGAATATTACTAATACCAAAGTCTAGACCTGTCGATCGATCCTGGGAAGATCTGTAAAGGCATAGAAGAGTTTAAAAAATGCCACCTTTTTCCAAACAAGTGTCTGAAAGCGCCCAGCTGATACGGATGAATTAAATCAACTCATGAAAGGTGCGTTAAAAGTCTCTTCACTTGTCTTAAAGTACTCTTGCATGCTGGAACAGTCCATTAACCTTAATCTGTCAGTACAAAGTCATCATCTTTTTTTTAAAGCATAAAGCAGAAAAACAGCCATAACGTGTAAAAGCATGTGTGGCACAGAGAGAAAAGAGTGAGAGAGTGATACAAAGAGAGAGAGAAAGAGAGAGAGAGAGTTTTTTGTCAGACAGCCTGAATAAAGAGGGTGATAGCAAGCTCTCCTTTTCATAACACGTTTCCTAAACGCAGCACTTCGCTCTGATAAAGCAGTGGAGCTGCGGCCAGAGACGATGACAGTCATTGTTGGGTCTTTTGTCAGCGTTTCTTTTAGCGTTCAGAGAGAGAGTGCTGAGGCTGTCCGTGATGAGGTTATACCGCCGTTACAACACTGGCTGGGTCATACACACAAGATGGACCATGTGTGTGTGTATGTAAATATGTCTGGACATGTGGAAAAGGGGTGTTCCTATCTACATTGTTTCCCCAAAGTGTCAGCACCTATTTGCATAATTACCCCCTTCCCCCCAATTCACACCCTCTTTACGAGCAACAAGGGCGAGCGAGGCGAGAGAGATACGCAAACAAAACCCAGAGTGATGAGGGAACAATGGTGGCCTTGAAGGGTCATTTGCTTTACTTTGAATACATTTTCCCCTAATTGTAATTTCTGTCAAAGGGAACACAAGGCGCTGGATGGAGGCACCTGTGCAAATTAGGCCACGGACAAAACGAAGGAGCTCCTGAAGAAACTTACAGACAGCTGCTTGGTTTAATATGAAATCACGCTAACTTTTTGTACCAGATATCTGACATGTCCCAGTTCGAGTTCTCCAATCCGATTGGTCATAAAATGTATTATTTTAATCGAATAGCATTTCTGATACCTTAAATAGTCTGAAATAAACAGACTGATTGTAGATTTTTCTGTAATAAGACATTTACTTAACACTTACTTATCAGCTGTGGAGCATAACTGTAAATACGTTCATGCTGGTACGCATTAGCACCACTCAGAACGCACCGCTCTGTTTAATTCCTCCGATACAGAAACACCGAACGGCCAAATTATTAGGAACAGCATTCTGGGTAACAGTTTGCTTTTAGAGTTGATTTTCTGTTTACGACTGTTGTACTTTTGTTACTTCCTGTCAGTTTCTTCTACTGCATACTGTGTTTTTTTGTTTCTTTTAGCTTGTGACTAGCCTGACAAGCCTGCATACTGTATATTTATTCACTGAGCCTCTGCCTCATGATACACTGATTAGATATCTCCATGAATAACAGATATGCCGATGTTCCTAATAAATTGGACGTGTATATAAAAAAAAAACATGGCACACTATTCATTTTATGGTCTTTTAGACAGATCAGTCTTCCATATGTGTGGCTCTTATAGTATAGATAATTGGCAAACATTTATATCCGGATGGAGACGGGCTCTGATGGAGGTCTGGGCTATTCGGGGCAGGTGTGCCTGTGACTGTGTGGGCTGCCATCAAGGCCGAGGTGTAGATGAAGGGATGGATGATGGATGGAGTTGATAGAGGGTGAGGCGCAGTGCAGGGTTGCGTTATCAGTCCTGCAGCCGGCCGGCCTGTCAGCGTGATGTGTGTGCTGTCTTTTGTCCGCATGCTTTATGGTCCTCTTCCTGTCTGTCTTGCATCTCGGACTGGCACATGCAGCACTAAAACACGGTCTGACACCACTCTCGTCTCTGCAGGTACCTTCTCCTGTTCTACCTTCTTCTGCTCTGATCTTTCCTTCTTTTTTATTCCCCTGTCTTAGCAAATACCTTGCTGCCATTTAGCTACCAGTCTGCTGTGTGTGTGTTAAGGTCAATAACAGCCCCGCGTCTCATCCAAACCAGGAAGTCAAGTTTAGAAACACGGAAGCTGCCTGTAGCCTCGTACCCAGAACAATACAAGTTACCAAATTGTTCTTCGTCTTTGCTTGCTCTTTTTAATCACTTTTTTTGCCCTTCGAGTTTTTTTTTTCCCCACTCCCGACGCCAGCAGTTCTTATCTACTCAGGAACTCCTTTACAGCCATTCAGTCAGTCTGTTACCTCGCCTCTCCTTCACATCCTAATCTAAATTGCTGCTTTATGAGGACACAAGACACCTGCACCTCTCTGACAACAAGCGGACAAGATATTGACCTTGTGGGCTGCCTAATGTTCGTCACGCGGACATGAATTTGCCAAAGTTTCCGTGTCCTGTATTCTATTCTTCTACCAATAATATGACAAAAAAAGAGAAATGTACAAAAGGTAAAGATTAAGGCTGGGTCCAAATGGCTGGGTTAAAACTGTTGGGAGATTTTCAATACAGAAATCTGAAATATATAAAAAGGTTTATTTAATTACAAACATGCACATATTATAACTAACATTTTACTCTGTGTTCGTGCTTTGGTGCATTTATTACATTTATTTTCTTTTATTGTAATAAAGATACAGTCGTGTTAAGTTTTGTAACCTGAATTAATGTAATGACTTTTTTTTAAATACTGGGATACATTTGGGATATTTTCATATAGAGTTCTTTACTTTTATTTATTTCTTATTCATTCAGTCACTAAAAACAATTGTCCAAATATATATCATTTTTTTAACTGTTTAATGTTAATTAGGAGCTAATTGTCTCTGTTCAGTCGTGTTGTAAATATTTAAAATCTATTTGAAATTTAAATTTCAAAATTTGTTTAAAGACACAAATATTTTCATTCCCTTCATATCCTCTTACTGACTTTTATCTATTTGATTGATTCCCTGATTTCTTTTTTAAGATTTACACACATTCAATGTGGCTGGATTTTGCTTGACCTCAGAAAAAAGTCCACACCATAAGAAATTTTCCGGTTATTTTTTTTCTAACTTATTTTCTCCTGCTGGTCCTCTACACCTCCGTCACGGCGCTCCGTTCTCCAACGCTCACCTGTTCAACCTTTTATTAGAATGATCGATTGCGGTTTGTGAAATGCACCTGTCACGCTGATCGATCTCCTCTCCTATAGGCTGTCCTGTGCTGCCTGCCTCGGCTTTTTTGATGAATGGAGGTGATGGACTGTGACAGACTTTTAGTTATGGCGTCTTTCTCTCTCTCTCTTTCCTCCTGTGCTTTCCTTTTCCGTCTCACCTTTACTCCATTTCTTGGTCTGTCTCCTCAATCTCCCTCTCTCTCTTTCTTTCTCTGGCTCACACTCACAGAAAAACTCAGCTCAGTTCAGAACTCGGGCACTGAACATGTTTCATGTGGTTGCGTGTCACTGACTTACATCCTACTGGATGTGTGTGTTAGCATATATTTCTGTGTGTTTGTGTATAACCGTTGTTTTAGCGTTTCATGTCTGTGTCTTTCCTATTTAATAACGCTACTAGCACAAGCCATAGAACGCAATGTTTCCTTTCTATACACGATTTTATAGTTTCTTTGTTGATTTTTTTATATAATAGATTTTTTTTTATAATACTATAATACTACCACTGTTGTAAATCTAAAGCTTTATGCTAACTAAATTTATTAAACATGAGCCACAGAAGCATCAGCGAGTTGGAGGGTTACTCCAGGTCATAGTGCATAGCAATTATAGTGGTAATAAATGACTTTTTATGCTTAATTAAACATGTTTAATTTTCATAATGGTACCTGATTTATCTTGCGAAGGGCAGAGTAATTAGCTGATGATCTGGATCAGGTGAACTGGGAGTTAGAAAACTGTGCAGTGTGTCAGGTTTTGAGGACTCGAGTTAAGACACTGCGATATAAATCATCTCTCTCTCTTTCTCTTTAACCAAAAATCAGGCTGATCAGGAATGAAAGCCGGTCTGGTATGTAGTCTGTATGCATTCATGTTTCGCAGGTTACTCTATCACATGAAGGGCATCGTTCTGCATGCGTCTCCATCTCTTCCCTGCTGGCCCTCATGCCCGTCCCTTCGCCTCCATCCACTGTCATCTCAGCCTATCAATCAAAAATGTATTAAGTCCAAAGTGGGGCCGATCAAAGACAGAATTCCTCCAAGGACGGTAGATAAGGCCTATCTCATTAATAAGTGCTTTAGCATCAGAGCGGGCCTGCGTCTGCCTCCCAGTCCCTGCTCATGCCTTTGATATCTAATTATACCCTCCACCACATCCCACCCCAAAGCCCCACCCCTTTATGCTTTTGTCCTATCAGCCATGCAGCATGTTTTACTGATGAACTACTGACATGAGGCCTATGTTTTATACTATGCATTAAACACATGCACTGTTAAAACAAGTGAATCAACAACAAGGTGAATCAACAACAAGGTGAATCAACAACAAGGTTGGGAAACTATGCAGACAATGCAAACAACAGACATACCTACTGATGTCGCATACATGACTACTACAGGGTATAACGTGTCATTGCGCATACTTACACACACAGTGACACATTATTTATGACTGTACTTATGACCACTGTAGTTTTTTTTACACACACTACCACACCTCACATAACAGTTTTTATACAGTTACTCTGTACACAAATTTGGTAAATAAGTCAATAACTTGGAGCGTTTGGTTCAGGTATATTCATTCCTTCTTATTTATAGTATATTTAAATGTATTCTGTTTTCCAAAATATTTAATCTGTCCTTCCTGCTGGGTCTTGGGTTAAGTCTTAGTCCTTATTGCTGCTCGTGGGTTAAGTCTTAGTGATTCCTGCTGGTCTTGGGTTAGGTCTTAGTCCTTATTGCTGCTCTTGGGTTAAGTCTTAGTGATTCCTGCTGGGTCTTGGGTTAGGTCTTAGTCCTTATTGCTGCTCTTGGGTTAAGTCTTAGTGATTCCTGCTGGTCTTGGGTTAGGTCTTAGTCCTTATTGCTGCTCTTGGGTTAAGTCTTAGTGATTCCTGCTGGTCTTGGGTTAAGTCTTAGTCCTCATTGCTGCTCTTGGGTTAAGTCTTAGTGATTCCTGCTGGTCTTGGGTTAAGTCTTAGTCCTCATTGCTGCTCTTGGGTTAAGTCTTAGTGATTCCTGCTGGTCTTGGGTTAGGTCTTAGTCCTCATTTCTGCTCTTGGGTTAAGTCTTAGTGATTCCCGCTGCTCTTGGGTTAGGACTTAGTCCTCATTGCTGCTCTTGGGTTATATCTTAGTGATTCCTGCAGGTTTTGGGTAAGACTTAGTGCTCATTGCTACTCTTGGGTTGAGTCTTAGTCCTCCCTGGTGCTATTGGGTTAAGTTTTAGTCCTCCCTGTTGTTCTTGTGTTGTAGCTATTATGACACCAAATTTCCCCTTGAGGATTAATAAAGTACTCTACTCGAGTTAAATAAGCGAGTTTGCTAGTTTTGTTATGATTTTCTAGAAAACTATTAGTTTTCTGTCTCTGTCTTCAGTTACTAAACTTGATAACAAAGTTATTCGTTTCAGTCGTCCAGACTGTATCAAATGCACCCATTTACAAATGTCTTGAACATTCTGGCAGCTTTACTAATGGAGCAGTTTGACTCTAATTGGACAAATGGCCTGCGGTGGACACTGGGGGAACCTGAGTATAGTGTCTTAATGTGTTTATAATGCAGACAGGACAGTCAGAGAGTTTTTAGAGCAGAACCCTCGAAGACTGGGGGGAAAAGACGGACAAGAAATGAGACGGAGGGAAAAGGCAATCGGAGGAATTGGACAAAAGAAAATGGAGAGGAATGAAATGGGGCGAAACAGAGAGACAAGAAATCAGAGAAAGGGTAATAGGAGCAAACTGTTCTTTTTTCCCTCTCTCTCTCGCTCTCTCTCTCTCTCTCTCTCTCTCTCTCTCTCTCTCTCTCTCTGTGTCTCGCTCCTTGGTTTTCAGTAAGAGAACCTGTGAGAGATAAGACTAAAAGGACAGTCAGTCTGTTAGGAACAATTCTCTCACTGTCTCGCACTCCCTCTCCTCTCGCTCTATACCTGTGAGCCTCTCTCCTTTTCTCTGTTTCTCTTTATTTTGGTCTCATCCCTTTCTTTATTTCTGCTGCTGTTCATTCTGTCTAATGGAAGCACTCAGATTTCTGTTGATTCCTGCCTCGATACACAGAACTTTCAGGACCCTGTGCAGCTGCTGTCTTCTAGTGCAGGCGGACTGCTGGCTCTCCTGCACAAGCTCGCGCATGTAGCCATAAAACACTGCAGGTTAGATGAAATGCTCACTCACCAGACACTTTATTATCTGTGCCTCTGCTCATTTATGTAATCAGATAACAGTGTGATGCAAAAAAAATCACATCACTGCAGTTCAAGAACTTCAGTTAACATTCACATCAAACATCAGATTGTTTTGAGCTGACAAATATAATCACTCGGTACATCCATGGTGAGCAGAAAAGCATCTCCAAATGCACAACAGCTTAGAACTGGTTCATCTTCCATAGCAGTGCAATCTGCCAATTACCTTATGTATGTTATTCATGGTATTTTTTATAGTTATAGTAGTATCTAAGTTAGTTACAATACTTTAGTATTACAGTTGTAAGCAGTCATATATCATATAAACCTAAGCTTTACTGTTGAATGCTTGATTCAGATTGGTCAAGTCAAAGGCAGAGGCGAGTGTACAATTTCTATTAACACTCTCATATTAATACATACGGTTTTACAGTAACAGTTTACAACAGGGACGTCAAACGGTCAAACTTAACAAATTTATACAGCTTTGTAGTTCTCACTAAAAGAGTCTAAAGCTGCTTTTTGGGGATGTTCTTCAAAATGAAATAGAACTATAATCTTACACAAAGTATGACGTGCTGTTTTTTCAATAAATAGTCCTAAAGTGTAACGTTTTGTGTCTACCACCATAAATAGATTACTGCCCCCATCTGGTGTGGAGAAGATAAACACACATTCTCTATCAGCTGTATGTTTAGACAAAATATTTCAAGAAATATATACGTGTCAAGGTCATAAGACATTGCGGAATTACTGTATACGAGGGCTCAGGGCTATAGTTGTAAATGTTATAGAATGAGATATACAGTAATGTACAGGTTAATGCTATGAGCCTGAAATTGGCTGCTTGTGGCTGTAATATTTTTATGTTTTTGAAATATTATAAGACACAAATAAAACTAACCGCTGTTTTACAGTATATGTAGAGAATATGTAGAAATATTGTACTTGTAATGAATTGATATGGAGATTTGGGAGACGCTTAAAGCTCTGCTAAGAAAAACAGACGGTATAAACATTTTTAAAACACATCTATATTAGCGTACAAAGACTAAAAAAAAAAAAGAGCGAGAACAAGAGAGATTTAAGAAGAGCCTTCATCTTCCCTCTTCCTGTTCTGGACATACCAGAGTCCAAAAGAGGAACTAAAACATGTCTTAAAGGAGGGAAGAAACAAACTTCAGAAGCTCGGGTCACAGGCTTTTTTATAAAAGAAAGAAACGTTAATCCGAATACAGTCTCGTCTCTTGTCCTCCCACTGCTTTCTTCATGAACGGAAATAAGAGAAACAAGGCAGAACTAATTAATTTACTCGAAGAGAAAAGTGTCTAATGTTTAGAGGAAGGAGGCAGCGTCAAGAGGATCTGAGGTAGTAAACAGAGCGAGAAAAGACAGAGGGCTTAGCGTGACTTGGTTTCTGTGTAAATATGCAGTTTAATTAACATGTTCTCAAAAACACCTTGACAGGAAAAAAAAACATAAAAGGTTCCACAGAAATCAGTGAATAAAGTGTGCGCTTGCCGAGAGCAGGACACACACACACACACACACACACACACACTTTCACACAAACTACGATCATGTCGCAGTGCTTAAACGTACTACATCACCTTTGCCTTAATTTCATTCCATCACATCACACTTGCAGTCAGTTTCTCTCCTAAACCTGCTAGTAGTTATCCTTCTATCTAAATGTTTACTTCCTCTGAATTAAAATCTAAAGTAAAAGTACACTTCCTTGAGCACACTGTCTATTTCTATTTATAGTGGTGCATTGTCTCGACATGCCACAGTATGCGTAATCTTGTTACATCTGACACGCTACTGTGGATCCAAACCAACAGTGTTTCAACAACCAATCAGAGAGCTAAAATTTTGAAACTTTCTATTCATTATGATGATCATTGGCTCTGTTTATTCACTATCCATTTTCCCTTAACCTTAATAAATGAATCACAACTGTTGCACCAGAGGCAAAAAAAAGTCACTATTTATATATATTTTGTGTCACCAAGAATCATTTGTATTGTTTGTATTTATTCCTAACAATCAATTCCTGTTCTTGCTACTAGTCACAGATGGGTTCATTAAAAAGAAAATAAAGCTTGGAGTCTTGATCACTTTTTAGATTCATCTCATGCATGAAATGTTTACAGGTTTACGCTAACTTTAATTTATGGATAGTAATAAAATAGTTATATGCATGTAATAGATCGTTTACTAATTAAAGATTAAACATGAATTACTGATCATGAATAAATATTGTGTAGAATTTATGTACAGCGATATTTGTGTATCATTCTCAATCCTTAACTGAACGAATGATTAATAAATTAAATTAGTAAAAAAAAAAAAGGATTCCTTATTCAGTTTATTGTTAATGTATTGTTATTCCTTGCAGTAGAAATAGGTGATGTTTATCATTCCCAATAGACGCAAAGTGTACAAAGGGATGAATTCATACTTACGGTATAAAAACTACATTTGGATAATGACCTGAGGAGATGAGTTTTGTGCACAGAACAGATTCGAGAATTCCTGCCAAGCTTCATCCTGAACAGAGGTAGTTAATAATTGTTACCAAAGCAACTGACCACTAAAAGTGATGCCCTAACTTTATGTTGCGAATGTTTTTTTTCTCAGGCATGATATACAATCAGGAATGCAGTACAGCACAATAGACACTTCACAGCTGCGCTTTAAAATTCCTCTTTAATTTGATTTTTTGGATGAAAAATGCATTAATAGTCTTTGAGTGAATAAAATATCTGGAAGCCGTCGTGCAATTTAAGAGGGGCTGGAAATGAAAAAGAACACTACGCATGGCACAAATCCTGACCTCTTTTGGCTTAGCCTAGTATGTGTGTGTGTGCGTGTGTGTGTGTGTGTGTGTGTGTTCACTTTTTGCATTTTGACCTTCTCCTTTTTAATTAGACGCATTGCCTCACTACATAAACAAGCTGTACAGAATGTGGCCGCTTCTGAAAACCGAATTACGCATATGTAACAATTACATCGATTCAACGTCTCTGTTTGTTTCTCCACCCGCTTCCATACACACACATACACACACAGAGTGACCTGTGATTGCTCCAGGGCCTTAGGGCTTAAATAACTGTCTGGTGCCAGGCTGCTGCACCCAGGGGCTTTTGGGAGATGAGGCAGGGGTCGTTGAAAGGCTGGTGTGTGTGTTTGTGTTTGTGTATGTGTGCATGTGTATGTGTGTGTTCTGTCCACCGGTCTTCCTCTCCCTTTACCTGACTCTGGTCATGGGACTCTATTATAGAGTCAGCAGACTATGAGAGCAAATAGATAGAGCTTGACCTTTGCATCTCTTCCTACTTGGGAGTGCAGCAATCCCAGAATTCCTTCCTGCTGTTTCAGAGAAAACAAAACAGCCCATTTTTTGAACAAGTCTGGGACAAAGTGCGTTTTGGTAATCACATGAATGTCACTTTTCATTTTAGACCTATAATGGGAGAACATGGAGGTGTGTGTGTGTGTGTGTGTGTGTGTGTGTGTGTGTGTGTGTTGCCCCAGGGAAGTAGTCTGTGGGCATGTGGGGATTGGCTCCATGGGTGGCACAGCTCGGGTGGAGGGTTTTAGGGTTGGTCTGGTTGTCATTTTGTTACATGGCCAGCCTGTCTGCCATTTTCCCAGAGATCCCGGGTGAGAGAAGGGTCAAGGGGGTTGTGTCCAGGATGTTTTGAGCACTGTGTGTGTGTGAGTGTGTGTGTGGCAATACCGTCCACCGAAACATCTAAAAACAAACAATTTTCTCTCATCAGATCGTGTGCTTTGAGCTTCGAGAGAAAAAGAGAGAGAAAGAGAGAGAGATGGAGAGAGAGACATCAAAGCATGCACAGAGACTTACTCTCATTCTGTCTCTCTCTCACACACACATTGACAGCCCCTTTTTTCTTTACCCAGACCACCTGAAACAGGAAGTGACAAACACCGTCCATGCTATAATTCATTAACAAACAGGTCAATCAAGTAAAAACGAAGCTCAACACTTAGCTGTAATTACAGTCATCTCACGACTCTTAATAAAAGATCTGCACCAAACAGACCGGCGGCAATTTCTGACACGTTTGGGGACCTGCCAGGTCAAAGATCGGCGCCGCTTTAAGATTTTCACACTCCAGTTCTACCGCACGATTGGCCCTCATGATGTGCAGCGTTTGCCACAGGCTCCGCTAACTGAGCAAACAGGAAAAGACCAAACACGTTCAGCGCAATCAGGCAGACAGCGAGCTGATCAGGTGACCCAGGAGAGGAGCGGCAGGAGGAGTCACTGCCAGGTCATCATAATTCGCCCAAAGGCAAAACAGATGGAGGGCAGAATCGGCAGCCCATCTCTCTTAGCTCTCCTTCAGAGAAAGGATTACGCTGTGTTTAACCTCAGCATAAGTCTCTGTTTCCTTTATACAGAAATGAGCTTCTGGATGTTACCTTTAGTGGTACACATTAAAACATGTTAAAAATCTGGAGGAAAGTTCGAGTTTCTCATTCGGATGGAGGTAAAGATTTAAGGAATTTGTTTAAGGGAGCTTTAAAAAAAAAAAGGGCACATGCAAAACGAGTCAAAAACCAATAAGCTTTTATTGTCATTTCAACTATTCAACTAGTGAAATGAAACTAGGGCTTTGGTGTTACAAAGAACAACACAGAGCTATAACAGGCCCGAATACTTCAGAACCTTTTCCCAGATGGCCGGAGGCTGAAGAGCGTGTGTGAGGGGTGTTGGCTTTGCAGATGCAGCGTGTGGTGTAAAGGTCTGTGATTAAAGGAAAATAGATTTAGATGATCTTCTCAAGTGTCCTCACTATCCACTGCAGGGTTTGGCGGTCTGAGACAATTCCCAAACCAGATATTGATGCAGCCCTCTAGATAATGTGTCAGGATGGGGGGGAATATGCTTTCCTCAGGATATACTTTAGAGCTGGTTTTGTGTGACCAGGTAAGGTTCTCCACCAGGTGGACACCAAGGAACTTGCTCTTGACGATCTCTATGTAGAATCCGTCAGTGTCCGGTGTAGTCAGTGGCAGTTTGTTGGCTCTACACCAGGCTGTTAGTTGCTCATCTCTGTATGCTGACTCGTCGCTCTTGCCAAAGAATTCCATTTTTAAATCACTCCTTCTACCAAAATCTGATGACAGAGTTAACAGAAAAAGCTAGAAGTTACTTTTCTATGCAGTTTAAAAAAACAACTTTGTGAACAATTTTATAAGATTTATGTTTCATGAATTTGGATTAAACGAGCATTTATTCTTTAGCAATTTACAATTGATTTGATCAAAGTTTATTACAACTGAATTACAATCTTCATTACAATACATTGCACCGCCTCCTACAGTTTGAAGGTGGAGTTTAGAAAAAAGCTGGAAGTTCTTTGATACTTCACAAAATGATTTATCTATATAGCTGATCACTGTCATTTGGAGCAAATCTATAAATTTGGGCATTAATGCAATAACCCTGTAGCTCCAGTGCAGAACTAAAGAAGCAGACTTTAGACACCAAACATATTTTAGCAGACTGAAAGTGCTAAATGGTGTAAATGTGATATTTTATCAACAAGAATCAGACTGCAATGCAGCCGACGAGTTTTGTTCGTCCACATGGTGTTTATTCACTGCACTTTGAACCTGAGTACTCAAGTAGGCTCGAAACGGCAGGCTGTAACCCTCTCAGTCTAATTGAATCAGCATCCTGTGCGGTGTTTTCCCAGCGTGGAACAGCGCTCCTGTCGTCTGTCTGTCTGCTCTGGCTTTTACTCTTACACTTTCAATATTTGAGGGAATTTTTTTTTTTTTGTTTGCTTGTTTTTTCCCCC
The DNA here is from genome assembly GCF_030014155.1 of Tachysurus vachellii. NCBI lineage: Eukaryota > Metazoa > Chordata > Actinopteri > Siluriformes > Bagridae > Tachysurus > Tachysurus vachellii. The sequence continues at coordinate 15,601,500 of NC_083481.1, forward strand.
TCAACTTATCTCACCATCTGGAATTCAGCTCCATGAGTCTGATAAACATGGGGCACCAGGACGTCTCTCTTTCTCTCTCTCTCTCTCTCTCTCTCTCTAGACATAATTGTGATTTAACACAAGCATGACAGTACAGGACTTCCAGCAAAAAAAAAAAAAACTTAACCAAACAAACAAAGAAAAGATAAGTCTAAAATATGTAAAGTATCTTATCTTAATGTGTAAAATGGTAAGAATGTTGTTTCTTGTTGCAACAGGAACACGTCTCGTACCTGAGACACGTCTCTGTCCTCGGCTACACCGTGATGCCCCTATGACCCTTTCTCACTGAGGTCAGTGTAATAGTCGTAGTCATAATAAGACAAAGTACATTATGTTTTTGAGACTCTGAGAGTTTTATGATTTTTTTTTTTTTATAATAATCAAATGGTCAGAAAAAACAAACAAACAAACAAAAAAAAACACCCAAAAAAAAACAACAAACGTATATTTCTCACACGTGAATATGAGAGAAATATATATATAAAAATAACCTGAAGGTGCTTTTACAGATCATACCCATGCTCTGATCTCATCAGTGTACTCATGTGATTAATATCCACTAGTCAGAAACGTTAAGATTAACGTTAACCACTGAATCTTGCGTGAAAGATGTAAATGTAAAATTTTATACATCACTGAGGTGAAGGTGAATATTTTGCTAGGTTTTGTATTTATTGAGGTAGACTGTTCTGTGAGAGCGAGCTCTGTATATCGAGTTTAAAAGGGAGGATTTGGAGAAAAAAACAAAAGGCTAAATCATTAACTAAAATTCTGGAATCGTTTTTCGGTCATTTTTCTACGTTTTTGTTTCTGAATGATTCAATTGTTAATTGTGATTTTCTTTTTGTTTTTTCAATGTATTTGATTGGTGTTTAGGTGTTTGCGTTTTTCTAAAAGTTTCACTTGTTCATGTGCAGTTTGTATGGCCTGATTTAAAACACAGGCTTTAAATTTAAAAGATTTGTATTTTCACACAGTGCCTCGCTGAAGAGCTACGAAGAAGGGGAAAAGATTGAGAGTATGAGATAAGGCTGATTTTTAGGGGTTTAAAAAGGAGAAAGAGACAAAAAGGGAGAGTGAGTGATCATGAAAGAGAGAAAGAGATAGAGAAATAGAGAGGCCTTGGCTATAAGAGCTAACAGATGAAGGAAAAGAAAGAGAGAGGCAGAGATAAAGGCCAGTCAGCCATGTGGGCGATTCCAGCCTCGCTCAGGTGTGTCCGACTTGCAGCACTGAGAGACAGACAGGCGGGCAGACTGGCGTCGACGGCCACACGCGTGTGCTGCCACGCCACACGCCAAGAACCCGCATACCAGCGCGCCCACACGTGGGCACAAAGAGTGCTCAGTCCTGCATCACGCATCGCCGGCAGCAGCAATGCCAAAAATTCCAACACAAAGGTAAAGGCTGCTGTGTGAGCTGGAGGGGGTGAAAGGTGATGCACTAATCACTGCACAGTTCACACAACTGCCAAACGTACACACATTCCAGACACGTGACCTTGAGCTGCTTTACATCAGATAATAAATACATGTGTATGGAAAGTCATAGTGACACTTTTCAATAAAAAGGATTCGAAGGATTTGTTCCACAAGTCTGCTTTCTCGTAACTGAAGCCGAACGAAGGACGTCACGTTGTTGCTCGTCTGTGGCGTCCACGGCGTCTGCACGTTAACCGTCGGTTGAAACTAGTTTTAAAAGTGTGTCCTGATGAAATAGTTCAAGGATAAACGTACGAATCTGATGATTGTGTATAAAATGTGACCTTTAAGAAAAAAAACCAAATCAACTAAAACCTCTACAAAAGGAATGAGCAGGATGTGTGTTTTATATAATAGAATCGGATCATTTTAAGATATTAATTTAGACATTTAATGCATTCATTAAAATCTTGGCTGAAGTTTTTATCAGGATGTCAGATTTATAATATAAACACATTATACACTTTACATATACACAGTACCGCAATCTGCTAGACAAATTCAGATTATATTTTTTAATTTAATTTTTATAAAATGTAATAGTTTCTGTGCAGAATTCAGGAATTGAATTGTTTTTTTGTTTTGTTTTTGTTTTTTTGACAGTTTACTTGGTGCATTTGGTGGCTTTCAAAAGCTACAGCTTTCTTCTGTTGTACTCTTTTGATTGTAGAGGAAAAAAAGTTTATGGAAAACAAATTATAGAATGAGGCATAAATAAATGGATCACGAGTATAAAAATTTATGCTAGAGCATAATTCCTTGTTTATCTATCTATCTATCTATCTATCTATCTATCTATCTATCTATCTATCTATCTATCTACAGTATCTATCGATAACCCTCATTCTGATGACAGGGATTTCTCTTTAAAAAAGTAAAAAAGGTGTTTATTTCACTAAAACTTCATTTCTAAACACCAAAATAAATTCAAAACAGTTTTGACAAAATCTAATTTAACTGAAACACATACTTTGTTTTTAAATATGTTTCTGGTGTTTCATAACTTTTCTCTGCACATTTCTGTGGCTACAGAGCTTACTGAAAGAGAGAGAGAGAGAGAGAGAGAGAGAGAGAGAGAGAGAGACAGAGAGAGAGAGAGAGAGAGAGAGAGAGAGACAGAGAGAGAGAGAGAGAGAGAGAGAGAGAGAGAAGGCTGGTGAGAGAAATATCTGCTGTACAAAATTAAACATGACTACAAACAGATAAAACTTTGAACTTAAAAATCATGAACAAATTTAATCTATGTTCTTCATGATCATCATCATCATCATCATCATCATCATCATCATCATCATCACTTTTCTGATGGCACTGTATTGTTTTGTTTTTTGTTTTTTCCTGACACTTTCTTAAGTTGCAGGGTTGTTGTTTTTTTTTGGTTTTTTTTTATGTAGTAGATTAAAAAGCCTTAAAATTCAGTTTTTCATTTCCAGAATTTTTTTTTAATTAAGTACAAAATATAAATTAGAGCAAAGATCAGGATGTGCCTCATGGAGAATGAGCAAATATCAAGAAGTATTTTTTATTTTTTTTGCTAGTGTTTTTGATTTTTAAGTTTATATAAACATGTTTTATGTAAATCCATGTTTTAAATTCATAAACTTTAATCTGATCTTTCATGAGTGACTATTTTCAGTCTCTTTAAGGATTTGCTACACATTGTCTACTAAAATCTAAACCATGCAACCGAGTACAGAACGTTTCCTGAGAAATAGGAATATAAAGTTCTTCAGAAGTTCCTGCAGTGATTTCACTTCACATTTGTTGCACTTGGGCTTTATATAATTATATTTAGCACCAAAAACAAAAAAGATTTCTCTTTATCTTCATCTAGATAAAAAGCAATTGTGTGTTTGTAAGAGAGGCAAAGCAGCAATACCACACTTCTTTTAGCTTTGTGTTACACGTTTTACTGCGTTTGTTCAGATATCCATGCTTCATCTACAGATTGTGTGTTATCATCTAAATAAACACACGAACAGCGATGCACCCCTACACAAGTGAGACGGAAATAAAAATCCTAACAACAACAAAAACAACAATCATACAATGTGTTTGTTGAGTTCTTTACTATGACAATCATGAACAGTAAACAAGAGTAAATGTGGTAAAAAGGTTTCAAGAAACTTAAGTGCCAGCAAATAAAAGCAGCTAATACAAATCGGATCGTTTATTTCCTAAACTGCTGAAAGAATTTGATCTTTCTTGAATTAAACAGAATCAAAAAATTTTCATTGGTTATTTTTCATCAACTACGATTCAGTGCTCGAATAACACAAATCTCCACATCACAGTACCTTCACAGTTAAAAGGGAATGTTTCTAAAGTGAATCATTCAGATTTTTTTTTAACTATATAGAAATCTTCTAGAGCAAGTGTAGTTTATTTTCTTAGACTTTAGGGACAGTCTGAACATACACAAAACTAATAGTTTCTGTTTGACTCATTGTACAGAGCTACGTATAAATTAATCGTTTTTATAGTAAGACATTTAATTAAGTAATATAGTTTTTGTAAGAGATGTAGTTTAATGCTCAATTACAACATAAAATGTCATTTTATTTTATTTTATTTCATTTTATTTATTTTCTAATGTATAGTTTAGAAAAATCTGCCAAGTGATACAGCAGAAAGCTTTTCAGAAAAACTAATGAGTGAATAATGTAGCAGTCAATTAGTGTTTGTGAAGTACTGATTTATAATGAAAATTACAAATTGGTGCTGAAAGGCTTTGTATACTGTAACATACCGAATTTTATTTTATTACAACTGTAATGTAAAATTAAGACCTTACTTTTTCATATGGATTCTAATCATAAAAAAGTACTGAATGCATAAACTTTATAAATACCATACATTCCACAAAGACGGTGGATAAAAGTATAAGGTATTAAAAAAAATTATATAGTTATTTACAGACTCTGGATTGAACAAAAAAAAAAAATCATGTAGTTTTATACACACACACACACACACACACACACATATAAATTAAATGTCGTGGATTTTTGGTTCGTCCAAAAATCTGTAAAGTTGCCTATAATTACTCCGTTGTTATATGTGAATTAATAATTGAAGTGTTTAGAAAACAGTTGAAAAGTGACTTAATGCATCCTCAAGATTTTCTCATACATTTTTTTCAAGGATTTGTCGCCATCTGGTGGACAACAGCGTTACACAGTAATTGTGACTTTGCCACCATCTTGTGGACAAATAATGCAACTACACCGATTTTCTGTCTAAGAATTCTAATTGCTAAATTTCCCTAATATGGCAATTGTAGCCAGTAAAGGCTGTAAGAAGGCTTATTCGGTGTTTGACCTGAAGTTACTAGTATAGGGTAATGTTGCTAACAAGACTAGCACACTTGTAGCTACCAGTGTAGCATACCTAAATTAACACGAATAAAATATCACCGTTTAAAAAGCTCTTTAACAAACAATAAATATAAAATTGGAATTTTATTATAATCTAAACTATTTCTAATATATAGTTTAGCTTTTATTCATGGAACCATTTTTTTCTACCTTGGTGGAACACTTAAATTTAAGACAATTGGAGATCAGCTAATAACATTTGAAGACATTTTCAGTGTGATATTTTTACAAGACATTTTGCAATTCCCCTTGATAATTACAGCATGTAAAACTGTCACGGCAATAAAACCAAGAAAAAAAGACAAGGAACCACACACGTATCTATCTCATCATATCTCTATCTTCACACTGAGAGACACATCTGTTATTAGTTATTAGGCCTCAGTCAGAGCAGCCTGAGGGTCGCTGCAAAGCCTCCGACTCAAAACCAGCTCAACTCCTGAACTTCCGACACGATCCGGGTCAACACGCTCACCCCCGGCCCATGGGGGGACATGCCGCAGCCGTTTAATCACAGCTAAAGAGGCCAAGCACACCACACCAACAAGATCTCGTTCACACACCCAAACAGACACGCACACATATATATATATATATGTGTGCGTGTGTGTCTGTTTGTGTGTGTGAACGAGATCTTGTTGGTGTGCTATATATATATATATATATATATATATATATATCCAGCCAAGTGCAGCTGAGAGAATGACTGAGTTGCTATTTAAACATTCCCATAGTTCCTGAAATAGTACGGCGGATGTACGCCAAAATACACCACCTAATTCTAGTGACACTAAACACACTGTAAACTCTAGGGGCTGGGACATACACAGAACAAATGGAAAATGAGTCATATTATTCTGCAGAAGTGCCTGGTCTGTTACCATGGCACTCAAACAAAAATACAGTATTAAGTAATAGATAATAAATATGTAGTGTTTAGATCAAATAAAATTAATATTCCCCCTTCCTGGCCAAGAAAATAATAAAATATAGATTTCAAGCTGACTGACAGGAATTGAATATTCTCTGATCTAAAAGTGCTTGAATAATTTTGCTATAGGTGGAAATTTGCAGGTAGAAATCCATCCAAAGAACCGACACATGGAGGTGGAACCTTTTGAAAGCAACAAGCTAATGCTTTATTGTAGCCATGATGTCATAAGCAAAAATATTTTGCTGCTTCAAATGTTGTGTAAAAAATTTTAAAGTCCGTTTTAGTTTAAGGTGGGGCTTAATGCAAAATACCATAATACCATGATGTCGCTGTAGATATTTACTGACTTTAGCCAATATTTTGCAGTTTGCCGGACTCCTTATATCCTTTTCATCATTCAAAAGGATTTTTTTTGTTTGTTTTTGTTTTTTGTTTGTTTGTTTGTTTAAATGCCCTATGATTTTACTGTAGTTTATACACACACACACACACATACACACACACCTTGTTGTTGTACAGATAGAGGCTAAAGCCTGGTATGACACAGCTCACTCTTTATGACTATAAGCAGTAGAAGGCTATTTCATAAATAAGAGGATTTGTAAGAATTCAGCTCTGCTCGAATATAATCTTTATTCTAGATACTAATAAACAACCTGTACCATTTAATCGTAATAGTAAAAGTATCGATTCCTCAAGATCACAGCTTTCAGGAGGATATTTTTCACTCTGACTTTCATACCAGTATCACTGTAGTATTACTGTCACCATTTAAATAATACCTGCTCATCTGTAGTCCTGTGATGGTCTGTTTCCATTGACGAATGAGGTAGAGGGAGGCTAATAAGTTGTGCAGAGCAACAGCTGGGATACAGTGAGCAACTTGAACCAGGTTTAAGATTAGACACTGTTAGAACAAAATGAAATCTGAACTCTACACGCTTCTTTGATTTTTCCCTTTGGACGAACCCTTAAGTGTCTAAATGTATACTGTAGACATACAGGCTCCTTTGATTATGATAGTTTTTTTTTATTATTGTAGTCTTTTTTTCTACTCAAACACAACAAGATAACCACAAATTATAAAATAAAACTTGATAGAAATTGAAGAAGGTTGTTGGACGGTAATATATTTGCTTTGTGTTAAGGTAAAGTCTGTTGACAGAGTAAGAGAGCCGGAGAAGAAAAAATAACTGAGGTTCAAATGAAAATCGAAGCTTTATTTGCATGTTTCTGGGTTTGCCAAAATATACCATGGACACACAGAGAAATAAAGCGGAACGGGCGGTTTGCTGTCGGCTTGAAGGGCTTGGATATTTGAGAGAGGTTCCTCATTTACTCTATTAAATATTTTTTTCTTCTGAACATGACTTCATAGGTGACTTCAGACTTCAGAATCCTGTTAAAGAGGGAGGAGTGGGTAAAGACAAACACACACACACACACACACGCACACATACACACACACAAACACACAAGCATGCCAGGCTGAGATTGCCATAGTTGCACAACCCACACAGGCAAACCCATTGATTTCCGCCCTCTCCTTCTTGGAAGCTGTATTTGGAGTTAAATTGCCAGGAATTGATTTTTTCCCCCTGATAAATAAGCACATCCATTGAAGCTGTTCTACCAAACAAACAAACAAAAAAACGTATGTACAGGTCCTACCGAGTCACTGATTTTACTTGAACACATCAAAACAGATTCTGTATTTAAAGCAGGAAACAGGAAATCACTGGCCAACTCTGAGAGGTATACGTCTTGTCAGTCAGCCATACATTTACATGATTATACCTTGAAACTTTGAAACGTCATGGCATCCTGATCCTCAGGATGTCCGGATTAAGCCAGTTGTCGATCAGGAACTAAACCGATTTGTTCCACGCATGATGTAATTCATGAAATCAATATTTAGCTTACTCAAAAGTCGCTGATCAGTATATTTGAGCTACATTTGCTTGTAGCTTCCAGTTCAACAACCACATCAAGTTCTTCACTACCTTACAAGCAAACACATTAAATGTGGCTTTATACAGTAAATAAAGAACAATGAAAGCTACAAACTGTGCATTAGAAGTGATTTAGATGATAACATGTAGATCTTTATAAGATACGATTTAAGATATAAAGATGTCAAGGTTTCATTATACTGTTGATACTCTATACTGTTCATTATACTATGTGTTAAGGTGATTTATTTTGGAACACAACACCACCTACCCTGGAAATAAGAATAAAAACACACAGAATAGTGAGAAGAAGCGGGACGACAAACCACGGCTGATTTTAGACTGTAGATTCATCAGTGAAAGTCATGTGGTGTGATGACACCCCCTAGATTTGATCTCCATTTGGGATGATAATGTTCAGCCCTATCACTTAACACATGATCGTCATCAGCTAAGGAGACACAGTGAGATACAGCTGGAATACAGGCTGGAATCTTTTATTCTGTCATCCTTGTTTTATGTTTCATTCATTCATTCATCTTCTACCGCTTATCCGAACTACCTCGGGTCACGGGGAGCCTGTGCCTATCTCAGGCGTCATCGGGCATCAAGGCAGGATACACCCTGGATGGAGTGCCAACCCATCGCAGGGCACACACACACACACTCTCATTCACTCACGCACTCACACACTAGGGACAATTTTCCAGAGATGCCAATTAACCTACCATGCATGTCTTTGGACCGGGGGAGGAAACCGGAGTACCCGGAGGAAACCCCCGAGGCACGGGGAGAACATGCAAACTCCACACACACAAGGTGGAGGCGGGAATCGATCCCCGACCCTGGAGCTGTGAGGCGAACGTGCTAATCACTAAGCCACCGTGCCCCCTAGTTTTATGTTTTTAAGACAAAATGTTTAAAGTAAAAGTAGATTGAATAAATATGTCTGTACTGATACATATGTGATTATAAAATAAAGGGATGCACAACAGAACCATAAAATTAATGTTTTTTGATTTGATTGAAAGAGTTACAATTTATTTGGTATTCAGACGAAACATGGCATGAAGTCAGTAGAACATTACAGATGAAAAAAAATTAACAATCGTGAATGCAGCTGCTTGTCAAGTCTTTCTGTGTGTGTGTGTGTGTGTGTGTGTGTGTGTGTAATAGTTCAACCTTGCAATATCACACATTGTGTGCATTTGTCAAGCCTAAGACTTTCTTTTACCAAGTTATTGATCGATTGATTGACTTCCACCTGCCGTCTAATAATAATAGCACTTATAATATTATGATTTAAATATCAAACTTCACATTTTTATATGCAACTGCATAATAAATAATGTTTTTAGAATAAAAACAATCACAGTAAGGTGTTTTCCTGTCAGAAATCCCTCCATACTGAAACCTTTTAAAGAAAGTCTTTAAAAGAAAGTATACAAAGAATACAAAGAAGATTTTTTTCGCCCGGCTGATCAAGAAAACATGGTAAATTGGGAGACCTCCACACACACACACACACAGACACACACACACACACACACACACACACACACACACCCACACACACACACCCTTCCCACACACCCCACCCACCTCCACATCCCACCCAACACAAACAACTGATAAACTATCGTCTTCAAAACAACGACAGTATTAGGCTCTTAGCTTAACATCGTGTCTGTTTGGCAAGAATCACGAAGACTTTCAGGAACGACTGCTTTACAAAGCTAAACTAGGACTTCTTCAGATACAGAGGTATTACTCCACACGTTCCACTGGCAAAACTCCTGCACATGAAACACTGCCTTATTCATCACACTCTCTCGCCCTCCCTCCATCTTTCACACTCACACACACAAACCCTCTCATTTAAAAGCTCCTGTAGTCAGGACTAAACTCAGAGCTGAGCTCAGGCTTCATCATGTCGACAGTGTGGATTGGGCTGCTAGGGTGTGTCTGCGTGTGTCTGTGTGTCGCAGCACAACCGTGGGGCAGTCTGCCACCTCTGTCACTTATTCATCATGATGATGATTATGATCTGATTAATACAGAGGTAAGATTTCATTTGCACGTAGTGGGTTTACTATTTTGCTTTGTTGTAAAAATAAAAATTTATGATTGAAATTAATATAAATTGTAGTTAATGTTAATGTAAAAATGTTTGTCATTTTTATTTTCCTAAAAACATAATTATTTCCCCCAAACAAGTCGTTCCTATGTAGGTGCAATGAGGAGCTCAGCTAACTGCGTACATCCTGGCTGAGAAGATGCCAAGAACGAGCAAAGCTTCTTAAATCATTTAAAAACACAAATTCATTCAAAATTTCATTTTAAGAACAAACATGTAATGTGTTCATCCATTTAATTTCATGTAATTTAGTAAAAAATAAAAACAGTGTTAATCCCAATAAAATTGTGAATCTACAGTCAGTGTATCTTTGTATAATAAGAAGAAGAAGAAGAAGAAGAAGAAGAAGAAGAAGAAGAAGAAGAAGAAGAAGATCTTAAACATTGTAGTTGTAAAATAAACAATTGTGCCAAATGATCAGATATTAACAGATTTATCTGTTTATCCACACAGGAGCCAAACTTAAGGAATCATGAGGTAAGAAACATGTCGTATATGTCTATACCTATATATCATTCTGTTGTTCAACACCAAACCTATGATTTCCTGATTTGGTTTAGTTTAATGAGCTGCCATGGTTACATAAAAGGTGGCTAATATTTGTTAAATCTTAGATCGAGATGCAAAAAGTGAAGATCGACTGTACGGTGACGTCTCGGTTCGCCCACACGGTCATGACGTCCACGGCTCTGAACAAGGCCAACGTTTCACAGGAAGTCTTCTTCGAGGTGGAGTTACCCAAGACGGCCTTCATCACCAACTTCAGCATGTCAGTCATGGGCTGGTTTTTACTGCCTATAAAATCTGCTTCAAATTAATGAATCATGAGTCATAATGGAACTGACTCACGAATCAACAGTAGAGTGCATTGTTTCAGATCTAGTCCTCATAAATGCTCCATGTTTTTATTTTATTTTATTTCAATGTGTAAGTACTTTGAATATGCAGATGTTTTTGATACATACTTAATATTTTTTGCTTTCTGTCTTGTTTTTTTGTTTCAGGGAGATTGATGGAAAGACATATGTAGGAGAGGTTAAAGAGAAAGAGAAGGCCGAGAAGGAGTATGTGACGGCCGTGTCCTCTGGGCATACGGCCGGACTTGTAAAGTAAGTACATCACATTAATTTTTATAAAAGATATGCTCACGAGAAAATTACAAAGATTTACAATTTCATAGAAATTATTAGCACAATTAATGCTTATTTTTATTAAACCTCAAAGTCATTGGATTTAGTTTCTCAGTAAATTAATTTGAAATTTTGGCATCGTGAGTAAATAATTAATAAATCTTTCTCCTAACCAGTATATACATTATATAATAAAAGACAAGAGCTTTATTTGCTTTCACCCACTTTGCATGCTTTTAGGCCAAATAATAAAATAGGACAATTATTCTGTTATGTTTTTTCCCCCAGAGCTTCGGGTAGAAAAATGGAGAAGTTCTCTGTCTCTGTGAACATCGCAGCCAACAGCAACATCACATTCACACTTACGTACGAGGAGCTCCTTCAGCGTCGGCTTGGCAAATATGAGCTCATGATTCGGGTCAAACCCAAACAGCTGGTCCAGCACTTTGAGGTGGAGCACTAATTTGTGTTTTCTTAATTTTCCTTCGCTTAAATTCATTTTTGAGTCATTAAATTGACACACTCATACCCACAGATAGTTGCCACTGTCTATGAGCCCCAGGGCATCACATTTCTGGACGTCAATGTCACGTTCATCACCAACGACCTGCTCCCTCTAGTGGAGAAAACTGTCAGTGATAAAAAGGTGAGGATGTTCTTTTCTTTCTTCCTTTCTTCTTTCCGTTTCAGACAGTTTGGAAAACCAATTGGTTTGATAATAAACACTGGGAACAGATTTGCCCAAAAAAAATGTGGTTTAAATTTGATATTTTTGTTTGTTTTTTTTTTTAATCTGGAAATTGTTACATTATGTATTATGATGCATATCATTTCTCAAAAATTGTGATATTTTATTTTTTTGTAGATTTAGGGAATTGTATACAATGCTTTAACAAAAAAAATCTCCAAATGATGACAGAAGTACTGCAAATATAAGCGCAAAGCTTGGCAAAGCAGATGGCCGTACTGGATAGTCACAAACTATAGTAGACCATATTTTCCCTTAAAGCTGGGCGATATGGCTGAAAACTGTATCACGATATCAGTGTTTCATATCGGTCAATATCGATAATTATTGATATTTTTTATGACCCATTTAAAATAAGGACCAGGAGAAAAATATATTACATTTAAACATTTTTATTTTAAACTTACCCTTCCTCTAATCATAATCCCCTCAGTTATTAAGACAGAAATGTCAACAACCAGGAAAACTCAAATAATTATAAATGTCTAAAGTCACAATGAACACTTAACAATTATCTCTGAACATTTAATGTGCAAAATGAAAGAAAATGTAAGAAATGCTTAATAAAGTGTACTAAAATAGTGCAAAGTGTTAAATATAAACATAGAGAAGTGTAGTGCTATTGCATAATTTGCAGACGACGCTGCGGCGCTCATTTGGTCACATATTCACAGATTGGAGTTTCCCAGAGTCAATAACTCCTGAGCTAAACACTGTTACTACACAAAACATGGTTGTAGCTGCGTCTCTACATTACTACGATAGAACAGAGGTGTTATTTGTGTAGTAACAGCGTTTAGCTCAGGAGTTATTGACTCTGGGAAACTCCAAGCTGTGAATATGTGCCAACTTCCTGCTCCTTCAGTTCTCTCCAGCGCTGGAAAGCTGATCCTATATTAACACGGGTCCTACTGCTTCTTGCCTTATCGTAAGTCTTTCTTCTCTTTCTTTCTTTGTTTTTATCGTCCATGTCAATGTTAAAACCGCTTTCTGCTAATGTCACACATGCGCACTGAACACTCTCTCCGCCCATATCGACAAAACCCGCCCCTTTCTGCTCATTGGCTACACGTTTGTTTTGATTTTTGCTTAATTTTTTCGTTCCGACTTTTTTTTCGTTTTCGGAAGCATTTCTCAAACATCGGAGACCCTACCTTTAAAAGAACGGTAATAAAAATTACATTTCCCTTTTTTCCGCCAAAAAAAAAATAATAATAGTATCGAACGTTTTATCAAACACATTTTTTATTGATATCGATCATGTGTCTATCGCGATACATATCGTTATCGTTTTATCGCCCAGCCCTATTTTCCCTGTAAATTTACTAAAAACTATTGGCTTCTAGAATCTTCTAGTGAACTTAACTGTATTCAGGACGGCAATTTTGTCCAAGGCACAGACTTTACTTCTTTCAAAGGAAATATCCTCTCACATGATCCTCTTTTCCAGGCCAGTGTGTCCTTCTCTCCAACTCTGGACCAGCAGAGGAAATGCCCAGACTGTGACGGTACACTGATAGATGGCGATTTCATCATCACATACGATGTCAAGCGTGAACAGGAACTGGGTGATATTCAGGTTCAACTCTCAGTCACTTTTAAGAAAATATTTCAGGATGAATACTATGTTGTACTCATTTTCTGGCTCTGTTTCGGGTTTCAGATCGTGAATGGATACTTTGTGCACTTTTTTGCCCCGCATGACTTGCAACAATTGCCAAAGAACGTAGTGTTTGTGATTGACAGGAGCGGTTCCATGTCAGGAAATAAAATGAAACAAGTAAGCTGAACACAGATAGCGTTTGGATCTAGAACTCAACAAAGATGCAGGATTGTTAGCATTTGTTATTGTTGCCTTATTATTTTTGAACAATGGACAGATCTGTTGTTGTTGTCGTTGTTGTTATAGACTCGAGAGGCGCTCTTGACCATTCTAGATGACCTCTATGAGGAAGACCATTTTGGCCTGGTCATATTTGATGATATGATTGAATCATGGAGACCATCATTGATCAAAGCTACAAAAGAAAATATACAAAAAGCAAAGAAATACGTCAGAAATATAACAGCAAGAAGCAGTAAGTGTTAAAGTATGATGATGGTCCCTGAAATATTTAGCTCATTTTGTTTTATATTAAAACCCTACACTCAAATATTACGTATGTTTACATTTTAAAGTGACCGATATCAATGGAGCTTTGCTACAAGCTATTAACATGCTGACCGAAACCAAGAGAAACAACTTCCTGCCAGACAACATACCCTCCATGATCATCCTCTTGACTGATGGAGAGCCAACTACTGGTATGTCTGGTCCAGAGGATAAGTGTTTATTAATCATTAAAGGAGCATCATGACTTGATTGTTAAATTATTAAATTTGATTATTTTTCACGAAAACCACAGCCATCCATTTTATTTTTTAAAGGAAACTTTACCCCACCAACCATTTCAGATTATCTCTTAAATTATCTAGTGTTTGTTCTTGATAGAAAACCGTTTAGGATGAGCTGAGTTGCTGCTAAAGAAAAATTAATCATCACCTTCCAACCGATCAGATTTAAGAATTCAACAGCGCAGCATTTGCTTGACACAGATTAGCATATTAAAACACATATCTGGTTGTTTGAGAAGCAGTTGCGACCTGGAATTATACTTACTGTGAAACAAGTCACTTCCCATGTTGTGTATGAGTGAAGAAAAGAAAATGCTTCCCATTTCCATCTGTCCCACATACCGCTATGATGACATGACGGCAGTGATGTCATCCAAATCTCCCTGCTAGAACATAGCTGCCTGATAAGACCATGTCTGTTGTAAGATATGGACCAAGATGTTGATCTAAAATTAAAAGCTTTGTATTGATTACATCATTTTTGGCCCACAATACTCACATCATTGGCTTCACTATGACCATATTTGGCCTGCTCAGTTTTAGGTTCTGCAACACCACTTAAACCCTTCAAAAATGTTTTTCTTCCATGCAGGTGAGACAACTCCAACTGTAATCCAACAAAATATCTATAATGCTACAGGAGGAAATATTAGCCTCTTCTGTTTGGGATTTGGTTATGATGTACACTATGGCTTTCTGGACGCGATGGCCCACCAGAACAATGGTTTCGCTCGGCGAATCTACGAAGCCTCAGATGCTGTGCTGCAATTGCAGGTTACTTTGTGCTATTTGTTGTGTGTGACAATGTCAGTTTATTTAAAAAACAGTCAAAGCTAGAACTCTGACCTTTCATTCCAAAGGGTTTCTATGAAGAGGTGGCAATTCCACTGCTCTTAGAAGTGAATCTTCATTATCCAGAGAGCATGGAGAATTCCTTGACTACCAACCATTTCAGGCAATTCTTTGGTGGCTCCGAGATTATAGTCGCTGGAAGACTAAACGACTCTCAAAAGAACACATTTAACTTTGAGGTGTCAGCCCAAATGGTGAGAGAATCCGAAATAAAAACGGAAAAGAAATGCACGTATGATTATGAAAGAATCTAACTACACTGATTGATTTTTTTTGTTTGAATTTAGCTGGATAAGCCTTTTGAGGTCAAGGGCAAGGCCGATGCTGAGGAATGGGCTGCGATGTTCCCAGAACAAGAGTACATCTTTGGGGACTTCATTGAGCGTCTCTGGGCGTACTTGACCATCCAACAGCTCTTGAACAAACAGTATGTGTGATTTTGGGTCTTTTATTTTCCTAATGTTATCTTGGGGAGTTTTTCTTCCCATTTTCACCTCTGGCCTTCTCATTAGGGATAAAGTTAAATATAAACTTGGGAATTTCTATCCTGAATTTATAATTTTCTACAAAGCTGCTACAAATAAAACTTTCTGCTCTGATAGAGACACCTGTATACTCACAGAATGTGAGAATGTCACTGATGAAGCACTGGACCTCTCGCTAAAGTACAATTTTGTCACGCAACTCACATCCATGGTGGTCACTAAACCGGACACTAACGATACGTCAAAAGATACGCTAATTGCAGACAAACTGACCGAAGGTACGAATGAAATGCCTCATTTAAATAGAACTAAATGAAATTTTTAAATGAAATTAAACTTTTAAATGAAATTAAAAAATAGTGCTCTTTTTATTTGTATATTTATTTGTATCCATTTAAAACTCACCACATGTCAAACTGCAATCATGTTTTCACATTTAAATACACAACTGATGCAAATATTGATTACACAAATCCAAGAATCCATACGAGTGTCACAGTGCTACAGCTAAGTACTGACAGCATGTGTCTTTGCATTTCATTCACAGACGAACGGAGTGACATTGCACTATCGCAGTTACCAGGTAACTTTCTTAATAGATAATTGCAGTTAATTTGGTCAAGTGTTTAACAATCCTCAGAAGCACTACAAAATAATATTTCTACTTCTAGTCTCTGCTGGTATGGGATATAGATCACATCTATCCTTTGGAAGTTCAATTTTACCCAGTGCTGGGCATGGAGCTGTCCTAATGGGTCTAAAGGGTAAGATATTTAGGATATGTACTTTTTTAATGACCAAAAAGTAATCAAAATGTTGAAATAAGGTTTGTTTTTTTAAGTAGCTGTTGATGGAGATCCACACTTCATCATTGAGCTGCCAGAACAGAATGATGCTCTGTGCTTCAATACTGATGATAAACCAGGCACCATCTTCAACCTGGTGAAAGATCCAGTCTCAGGTCTGCTTTACTAATAAGTCTTACAAATTTGCCAAAAAGTGATTACTGGACATCCAGACTTTTCACTGATTTCACTTCATTTATATTTCTCTTAATTATAAATCCACAGGATTGATGGTAAATGGGAAAACCATTGGAGACAAGAAGGTGGAGCCTGGGAGCAAACAACACACGTACTTTGGTCAATTTGGGATTGTTCATGAGAAGTTCAATATCAAAATAATGGTGACGACCGAAATGATCACCGTGTTTGACAATGACAAAGAAGAACATCTTAGTTGGTCACAAACATCTCATGTCAAGGGTATAAAGTGAGTGAAATATCCACAAATACAACAAAGTATTTCATCCATCCCTGTGTTACATTATCAGAAAAAATGACTCTGGTTTTTAAAGCCTCATAGCTTTATCTTTTTTCCTCTTCAGCATAGACCTTAAGGTATACAAGGATCACAATCTTACAGTGACCCTGACAGACACACTGAAGTTTATTATCATGTTGCATAAAGTGTGGAAGTTTCATCCTTACCACCAAGACTACCTGGGATTCTACAACCTGGACAGCCACCATCTGTCACAAAGTGTCCATGGACTACTTGGTAATTGCAACAAAAACATATTAATTTTAAGCCAGGCCTTCAACTAAATGACACAAAGAGTGATTGTAGAAATGCAGAATTTAGAAAAGGAGACTTTTGTTTTGAGCTTGATAACAAAAAGACCTCAAGTAAAGACTCTTTGTAGGAGGTGTTTAACAGTAGGAAGGAGAATATGATGGCTGTTTAACTACTCATCTACGATGAATATGGATCTTCACGCTTGGTCGTGTTCATGCCTTCTCACAAACGCACCTGTAAATGTACCTTTCAGAGAAATTGGCTTTGAATATTGCCGACGATTATAGTCACGTTGACGTATAGATTCTTTACAGTAATATTGATATTATTCTTTATTACAAGTTCTGAAACCCTCAAAAAAAACAATCAATAAAATATGAAATATTAAAAAAAAAAGAAGCCCCACCAACCCGTCATTTTGAAAACCCCAGGTTGGCCACCATTGATGCTGTCAAGCTGTTCATTTACATGGTTGGCAACACATCTGTCTCTCCTTCACTAATTACAAATTAGTGGGGCTCTGATTGGATTATGATAGCATTTCACTGTTGCACAACTGCAACCCACTGATTAAAGCAAAATGTAATGCAACAACAAATTATATTTATTCAACTCTTTTTAAAAAAAAAAAGTTTTTCCATGATGATCATTTTTCACTTGTGAGATCTTTGGAGTTTATAGATTTTCTAAAACTGGTAGGATTACTATACTTATCTATTCATCTATTATCTATACATCTATTATCTATTCTTTAAAGGTGTTGTATATTCAGTGTTGTCTTCTTACAGGACAATTTTTTCACGGTGTAACATATGAGGTTAGTGATATGTTTCAAGGAAAGGATCCAGACAAACCAGATGCCACCATGTTTGTGAAGGGCCACAATCTCACAGTGACCAGGTAAATAGAAAAAAGACACTAATAAAGTAACATAACCCATTATATGCTGTGTATCATCTTTAATTAATAGGCAAATGCTTTGAAATGCACAGGTAAGGAGATTTATCTAAGTGAGTTGAATTTAATGATATAACTGTGTGCTGTGCAACTCCAGGGGCTGGCAGAAGGACTTCAGAATGGATCCGAAAAATGGAGAAAATGTGCCATGTTGGTTTATTCATAACAACGGCACAGGGTTGATCGATGGAGTCCTCGGAGACTATATCGTCTCTGGCATCTTTGCAACTGTCTCAGAGGGAAAAGGAGAAAAAAAAGTAAAATAATGGACTGTAGACATATTTTATATCTTGAAACAGATTTTTTTTTTTACTTTTATTTTTGTTTGGTAAAGAAAAATTACCTGACCATGAACCAGTATAACATTTTTTTTCTAACAAACACTGAGAGGACTTTGTTATTGACTTTGTACACATTTGTTTCCAATTAAACTTCGGTTACTTTCCAGATTAATTCAGAGTTTTTTGTGTGTCTGATTTATATATACATATATTAATACATATAGACAGTCCAGACCATTTTTTCTTTGTTTTTTTTATCATTTTATAAAATACACCTACACAGAGAAGAAAAAACTAATTTCACAAAATGGATTCACTAAATACATAAAATCAAAATTTCCACAGACAGCTCCCTCATAAACACGAAAATGGGTGATGTGTGCTAATGCCACTTACTAACACAGTACATAGTACAAATTTGTCTGCCAAATTAAACAAGAATTTGATGAGAAAATCAATGCCAGGTTATTGAACTGCCAATGGTCAATCATGAACACTGAAATAAAGGTAAAAGTTCTGCTGAACAACACAGTCAGGACTGAGCACTCAATGCATCATGTCTACTGCGTGGACCGTGCTACTGATCTGCAACTTGGTTTACTTATGTTTACCATCGGGATCTGATGGAGCCTTAGTGATCTCAAGAGAGGATGAGCAACAGGTCTGGGAACCATTCAGTGTTCAAAAGTTTCAGTGAAACTGGAGTGTGTATGTCATTAGTATATACAGTACCGTTGGGTCTAAAAGTCTGAAACCAGAGTAAAAATCGATGTTATTGCTAATAATATCATCTTTTGGACCCTAGTGTGTTGTATATTTCATGAGCTGTAGAGATTACAATGACAACACACTGACTGTCTGTTTCTGCAGGAAAGTGCTAACAATCCCAAAGTCATAAAGGTATTGTGCTTCTTTTTAATTAAATGCAATAATAGAAATGTAGTGAATAAATCTATTGTAAAACCATTTATTGTGCACTTTGCTGGTAAGACAAATTAATTTCTTTTTATAAGACTGATGTAGATTAGGATTGGGATTATTGTTTTGATATGAATTCTTTCTCCCCGATTGCCTTCTAACAGAAACGAAGTGTGAATGTTGCTGAGGTAAGAAGAAGAGAAGTTTTAAATTACTGTTATCTATTGTGGCTTGAAATAAATAAATAAATAAATAAATAAATAAATAAATAAATAAATAAAAATAGAGATAATCCATGTGCTAATTTTATTCTTAACTAGGTGGTTAATAGAAACTACGAAATATACCTCAGCTATCTCTTTCAAAATAAAGACTTGTTTGCACTTATTTTAAATAACGAATAACAGAATTTAAATTCTGGAAAGTGTATTAAGTACTTTTATTTTATTTGCTCTCTCTCTTTCTCAGATAGAGTTACAGAATGTAAAGATCGACTGCACTGTGACGTCTCGGTTCGCCCACACAGTCATGACGTCCACAGCTCTGAACAAGGCCAACGTTTCACAGGAAGTCTTCTTTGAAGTGGAGTTACCCAAGACGGCCTTCATCACCAACTTCAGCATGTCAGTCATGGGCTGGTTTTACAGAATGTCATTGTTCTAATTTTGCAGATAAATTCATATTATGCTTATTTGCCATGTTATTGTTTTGTTATTTAATACTGCAATATTTACATTTCAGGGAGATTAATGGAATGACATATGTAGGAGTGGTTAATGAGAAAGAAAAGGCCAAGAAGCAGTATGAGGCAGCTGTGTCATCCGGAAAGACTGCCGGTCTTGTCAAGTGAGTATAATAATAATAATAATAATAATAATAATAATAATAATAATAATAATAATAATAATAATAATTGTATGGGCTTGAGGAGGCTCTGGGGCTATGTACATGTTTTTAAGAGGTGGGAAAAAAAGAGTATCCAGAGAAAAAATTAACTTAATGCATTTATAACATGCCAACTCCATTGTGCATCTCGAACGTCAAGAACAAGAAGGACTGTTGGGTTTCGTTTTAGTAGGAGAAAAAAACACAAATTGGACTGAGTAGTGAGCCCGGTGGGACACCAGTGAAAAATCTGTATAGAATAAATGACCTTTCACTAATGTTACACTGTCTCTATTCTGTTATGTTTTTTCCCCCAGAGCTTCAGGCAGAAAGATGGAGAAATTCTCTGTCTCTGTGAACATCGCAGCCAACAGCAACGTCACATTCGCACTTACGTTCGAGGAGCTCCTTCAGCGTCGGCTTGGCAAATATGAGCTGATGATCCGAGTCAAACCCAAACAGCTGGTCCAGCACTTTGAGGTGGAGTTCATTCCTATCTATAAGCTCTCTTTTTTAAATCTTCCTCACACATATAAAGACAAATACATTTTTTTAACTCACCCATAGATTGTTGCTGATGTCTACGAGCCTCAGGGCATTACATTTCTGAATGCCCACGGTACATTCTTTACCAATGAGCTACTTCCCCTGGTGGAGAAAACAGTCACTGACAAAAGAGTGAGTAATGCAGTATTTACTTTTGCAAGTAATCTAAAACCACAAAACCAAACAAACAGAAGCATGTGAAAGGACAGAGCTTCATTAACTGAGTTTGGAGACCATAGTTTCCTTGTATTGTGGCTCCAGCCTGATTTTCTCTCTGTCCTATTTTCCAGGCCCATGTGTCCTTTTCTCCAACTCTAGATCAGCAAAGGAAATGTCCAGACTGTGATGGCACACTGATAGATGGAGATTTCTTCATTAACTATGATGTCAATCGTGAACAATTTTCTGAAGATATTCAGGTTTGGATTTATATAAGCAGTAACTTCTCTGAGGTTCTGAATATCAGCATTTCTCTGTAATAATAATTCCTCCAGTAATATCGCTCATGCCCTATGTTTCAGATAGTGAACGGGTATTTCGTACACTTCTTTGCCCCAGCTCATTTTCCAAACTTGCCAAAAAATGTTGTTTTTGTGATCGACAGAAGTGGCTCCATGTCTGGAACAAAAATGCAACAGGTAACCTAAGGGAAAAGGTAGCACATCCGATTGAGCAGCTCTGACATTATTTTATTATTTGCCTTGTTCCCCTTTGGTCAGACTCATGAGGGACTGAAGACAATTCTCAATGAGTTACACGAGGAAGACCACTTCGGCTTCGTAACGTTTTCGGATGATGTTGCAACATGGAAACCATCACTAACTACAGCCACAAAGGAAAATCTAAAAAATGCAGAAGCTTTTGTTGAAACCATCACAGCATCTGGATGTAAATATCGCCATAACTTCTGATTTCTGGGTTTTGTTTTCTTTCCTTTAAGACTTTTATATGCCAAGTTTATTTTAAATTTGTAGTTATTCTGTTGTTTATTTACTAAAAGAATCTCATACTTTTTATTCATTTATAGTTACATTTCATGTTGTGATACATACACAGAATATTTTTTTTTAATAGTTTATATCGCTTACATGATGGCATAAACTAGTTATAACTTTAATTAAATTAAAATATTTATCAGTTCAATTTGATGAATAACGCTATATATTTATTTATTTTTTATAGTAACAAATATCAATGACGCTGTTTTGTTTGCTGTGAAAATGCTGAAAGACGCCATGAACAACAAAACTGTCCCAGAAAACAGTGCGTCTATAATCATCCTACTGACTGATGGAAACCCAAATGCAGGTATGTGTTGTGGGAGTAGTGACATTTTTTGTTATATTGTGTGACTTAAAAGCATTTAATTAAAATATTAAAAAAAAAAAAAAAAAAAAAAAAAAAAAAAAAAAGAGAGAGAGATAGATCTAAGAAAATTACATCTACGGTTTATTATTTGAAATTAAATTTCATTGAATGTTTTATATTCACCAAATTGATAAGCTTTTAAAAACTGTTGAAATTCTACAACAAAGTGAATATATATTATTTATTTATTTGTTTGTTTGTTTGTTTGTTTTAGGTGAAAGTAATACAGAATCAATTCAAAAAAATATCCAGAATGCTATTGGTGGAGAGATGACTCTCTTTTGCTTGGGCTTTGGCTATGATGTAAGCTATAGTTTCCTGGATGTTATGGCCAAGCAGAACAACGGTCTGGCTCGGAGAATTTATGAAGCATCAGATGCTGTGCTTCAGCTGCAGGTGTGAACTTTACTCTACATGAATTATAACAATCAATTGCAAAGTTCTCACTTACATTCATTCACTCATTTTCTACCACTTATTTGAACTACTCGGGTCACGGGGAGCCTGTGCCTATCTCAGGCGTCATCGGGCATCAAGGCAGGATACACCCTGGACGGAGTGCCAACCCATCGCAGGGCACACACAAACACTCTCATTCACTCATGCAATCACACACTACGGACAATTTTTCCAGAGATGCCAATCAACCTACCATGCATGTCTTTGGACCGGGGGAGGAAACCGGAGTACCCGGAGGAAACCCCCGAGGCACGGGGAGAACATGCAAACTCCACACACACAGGGCGGAGGCGGGAATCGAACCCCCAACCCTTGGAGGTGTGAGGCGAACGTGCTAACCACAAAGCCGCCGTGCCCCCCCTCACTTACTCTTATGTTTAAGTAAGAGAAGAAGAAAGTCTCGTGAAGGAACAACACTGTAGCATAATGAAACTATAAATGGATAAAACATAATGGATAAAACATGGCACTCGATCATTTTAAAAATGTTAGTGTTGGCAAATTGCTTTACTGTATCAACATTCCTTAATGTTTTATTCTTTAAATACTGACTTTACAGAGATATGTCATCAGTAAAGTTTACATAATGGATTATAAATGTTTTTAATAAAACGTCTTTTGTTTGACAGGGTTTCTACGAAGAGGTCGCAAACGTTCTCCTATCAGACGTCAATTTCCGTTATCCAGAAAACTCGGTAAACTCACTGACCAGCAGCAAATTTAAGCAGCTGTTTAATGGGTCTGAGATCGTTGTGGCAGGTCGACTGAATGACAACACGATGAACGACTTGCTATTCGAAGTGACTGCTCAGTCGGTGAGAGATGGCAAAAGGTTTCACCATAACAGTGTCGGAAATAGAAACTCACTCTTTACAAATTTGTTGCAAAGTTGAGCTTCATCTGATCTTTGTTTCTCTTCCTGTTTAGTTAGATAACGACTTGGTATTTAAAGGAAAAGGCATTGCTCAAGACTGGAACACCATCTTCCCTGACCAGGAGTACATCTTTGGAGATTTTACAGAGCGTCTCTGGGCATATCTGACCATCCAGAATCTTTTGGACAAGATGTTAGTGTGACATTCGTGTGATTTTTTTTGGATGTGAACAACAAGGATCATCTAGATGTTTAGACAATGCGATTAAAGAATGGCTAGATCAAGAAGCATAACAAATAGCAATAGTATTGACTGACAGCTAGAAAAAGTAGTTGTATAGTTATTTGAATATGCACTTATGTGTAGTCTAATATACAAGAGCCCCAACCAAAACCTAATAGAAAGCATTTCCTGACAGAGAAAAAGGTTCTCCTGAGGAGAAGACAAATGCCACGGCAGATGCACTAGAGCTCTCTCTGAAATACAACTTTGTCACCCCACTCACTTCCATGGTGGTCACCAAACCTGAAACTGAGAAAAATCCAGAGGACACATTTATTGCTGACAAGCTGACAGAAGGTATAGTATAAATACACGTTGATCTCAGGTTTTTACTGTCTTTTTCCTTAATGTCAAAATTCAAGCTAAAATTCTAAACTTTCAGTTCAATTTGAATAGAACAGAACAGAATACACTAAATAAACCACCATCTCAATCAATTTCATCAACACTTTTTAAACTCACACTGTTATGTAAGCTGTTATGACTGTCAGCTCTGTCCCTCACTCTGGGAACAAACTCTGAAAGGACAAACCTCCTCTCCATCTGATTCTTGACCACTCATCTGCTACCACACCTTGATCAGTGCTTAGGTAGTACATGCATGTTTGATTAACTGAAAAATGTAATACATTTGACATATCATATGTTGATTTACAGAACAGCGCCAGCATGTTCCACAAGGTAAGACCCAATTAACAGCTACTTTAGAATATTTCAGAATTACTGAAGTATTTCTTACTCTCAGTGTGATTGAGTGTCATTTGAAATGGAAAAATAGAAAATTTTCTATAATATGTTATTTTTCTTCTAGCTGCCGCCGGTACTTCGCTTCAAAGGACTTATACGTCATCAGTTACAAATTGGGGTAAAAGTTTCATTAATTAAGCCTGATATTGCGTATCCTAACACCCAAGAACAAGGTAGCCAAAAAAAATAAATTGTGTTTGTTTTGTTTACATAACAGTTGATTCAGATCCACACTTCATCCTTGAGTTTGCAGACCAAAATGATGCACTCTGCTTCAACATCAATGACAAACCAGGCACCATCTTTAACCTGATCAAAGATCCACTGATGGGTAAGTGAAAATGTGGTTTTCCAAGATTCTCAAAAATCTTTTCTAAGATTCCCAAAAGTCACCTTTTTCTTAAAGGTATCATTGTAAATGGTCAAACCATCGGGGACAAGAAGATAGACCCCGACAACATGATGAACACCTACTTTGGGAGCTTTGGAATCGTTCATGCTAAGTTTGGCATCAGATTAGTGGTGACTACACAGGACATCTTGGTGTCTGAAAAGGGTAAACAGGCAAAACTCTTCTGGTCTGACAATACCTCCATCAAAGGCTCCAAGTGAGTAAGACAAACACATCCATTCCATGTCTAAGCTGTTGCATAGCTACAGTTAAGTCCCAGTTCTAGAAGAAAAAAATATTTGAAATTCAAGTATTCTCTCCTCAGTATGGATTTGCATGTAGCAAAAGACCACAGTCTTACAGTGACCTTGAGGAAATCTGTGAAATTTGTGATTGTTCTACACAAAGTATGGAAGAAACACCCCTACCACCAGGACTTCTTGGGCTTTTACACTCTGGACAGCCATCTGTTTTCACAAGGAGTCCATGGGCTACTTGGTAACTTCCAACCAAAGACATGCAGTTTCAAATTGTGTTAAAACTGATAAAAGTCTGGTTATGTTATAATTTATATTTAGGATATATGAAGTATTTTATTTTGTAGGGATGCCACTGGAACTGTCCAGTCATCATTAAACCTTCTGTTGTCATTGTTTTATTTTTCTTACAGGACAGTTTTTCCATGGTATAACATTTGAAGTTAGTGATATGTTTAAAGGGGAAGATCCAGACAAACCAGATGCCACCATGTTTGTGAAGGGCCACAATCTCACAGTGACCAGGTATTAACATGAAAAAAGTTATTGATTTGTAAAAGAAAGGCCTGAAAATTGAATGGGTGAATATTAATTGTGTGCTATGTGACTCCAGAGGCTGGCAGAAGGACTTCAGAAAGGATTTGAAAAAAGGAGAAAATGTGCCATGTTGGTTCGTGCATAAAAACGGCACAGGGCTGATCGATGGAGAAATTGGAGACTACATTGTCTCTGGTCTCTTTAAGACAATCTGAGAAAAGATTCTCATTTTCTGCTCAAAGAGGACACTATGCTTTTTTAATTAAGATGACCATTCATTCTTTGAATATGTACATGCTTGCTTCATATTAAAGATCTCTGGCAACTATACAACAGACTGCTTGTGTCTTTCACTTGGAGCTACACCACACACATTCTCACTGACCCACTGAGTTACATGTGCTGAACACTATGCAGCCATAGTGTTCAGGAAACAGTCACCCAATGTAAAACAACTTCAACAGTGAGAGGCAAGAGACTTCCCTCAAATCCATGACACATTACGTGAGTTGTTCTGCTCTGACAAAAGTCCCAACAACCTTTGGGTTCATTGCAGCTGTGTTTTGTCTTGGCTGGTGGCTCTGAGCTGGTAAGCACGCATCTGACAGGCATAATTTGAGGCTTGTATTAAGTTAGATGTTTTCTTTTTCAGCTTTGTGTTGAGATTATGTAAAGAGAAAACTTGCATGCCCCCTGGTGGGGCATAAAGAAATAATAATTAAATAATTAAAAAGCACAAACCCTTTCAAGGCCCTGGTGGTTCAGTGGGTTAGAAATGTGGTACCTGTTTATGTGTCTGACAGTCCTGGTTCAAGCCTTGCTTAAGGTGTTAGGTTTTCTTATAAGTTCATGTTTCTTACAAGTGCATTGTGTAACAGTTGTGTTATGCAAACAATAACACCCTCTAAAAAAAGAAACGTGGCTAGAAGGCACTAGTAGTTCAGTGAACTAAGTAGGTATCTGACAGTCCTGGTTTGAGGTGTAGGTTTTCTTTAGAAGTACAGGTGTTGTCAAGCAAAAGATAAGCCGCATAGAAAAAGGCCGGGAGTCAGAAAGCACTGGTGGCTCAGTGGGCTAGAGGTGAGATCTGCCCTGTCATGAGGGCTGTAATATATGTATATAGTTTGTTAAGCAAAGTTAATGTAAAGTAAACCCCCCCAAATATCTTTACTATTTGGAAGGCACTGGTGGCTCATGGGGTTATTGTGGCAGTGTATGTGTGAGAGTCTGACAGTCCTGGTTTGAGGCTCAGTGATGATGTGTTTTTCTTATGAAAACCTGTCTGGGTGTGTGTTGGTGTTGTCAAGTAAAAGATAAACCCCCTAAAAAAAGCTGTGTAGTCAGAAAGCACTGGTGGTTCAGTGGGCTAGAGGTGAGGTCTGGGCTGATACCCCTGTGAGTGCACAGGATTGAGACCCCTCTGGGGAGCTGAAGGTGCTGGAACCCAGTGGGGCACTAAATCTGGCAAAGTGAGAAAGAAGAGTGAAAGCCAGTATGTCCCACCTGGGGCTCTGGGAGAGGTGGAACAGGGGGTTATGCTACTCTGGGATCTGCCACGTTTAATATATTAATTTGTTTATATTATTTTTTGCTCTTTCTTTTTTTTTGTTTTATTATCCTCCCCTACTTACTATTACTTTATTAATTACACTTTATTAATATATTTACATTTAAATTGTTCTTTATTTTCCTATTTGTTTCTTTTTTTCATTTATCAGAAGACATTTAAGTTAGTAGGTTAAGTTATTCAAATTTAAGTGCTTACTAAGTTTGACCAATTAAAGTTACACTTTTTACTACTTAGTTACTTAACATGATATGTAATTAAAATGTTTTCTACATACAAATCTACTGAAATACTGGAATGCTAATGAGCATTTATTATTTGACTAGATCTGGTTTAAGAACAACAAGAGGGTTCAAACCAAGAACCACAGACTTCAGGGGTGAGCGTACTTCCACCATGCCATCAGGGCACCTTGCAACAAAGCCCCTTTTTTTAATTTTGGCATTTAGCATTTGACTAAGTCTATGTTCAAGAACAACAAGAAGGTTCGAACCAAGAACCTCAGACTCCAGAGACATGCACACTTCCACTAGGCCACCGGGGCATAGTGCAAAAACGCCCCTTTTTTTATTTTGGCATTTAGCATTTGACTAAGTCTACGTTCAAGAACAACAAGAAGGTTTGAACCAAGAACTCCAGAGGCGTGCACACTTCCACCAGGCCATAACCCAGCTTTTTGGCATTTGTCTAAGTCTACATTCAAGAATGACAAGAAGGTTCAAACCAAGAACCATGGACTCCAGAGGCGAGCGCACTTCCACCAGGCCACCAGGGCACCCTGCAATAAGCCTACTTTTTTTTATTTTATTTTGGCATTTAGCATTTATATAGGTCTACGCTCAAGCACGACAAGAAGGTTCGAACCAAGAACCACGGACTGCAACAAGGAGATGGCAGTTGTAAAATATCACATATTCATATTCTGTTAACAGTGAGTAAACATATAATTTATTTAAATAAGACCTTTATCATCAATTAATTTAATGACATTTAATTTCAATTAGTCAATTATTAAATTACATGCTAAATAAATCTTACTCTTACACATTTTCATTGCAATTTTTTAATGTATAAAATATTTAGACTTCAAATGAGAACAAAAGAATGAACCAAACACTGTGTATTTGTCTAGAAAACATACAAATGATACAAAAAGTCATTCAACATTTAGAAATAAGATTTCTGTAATTCCAAATTCCAGTTAAGTCAATCAATAACTATAAACCAGCCTTTTTTTATTGCAAATGTTTCTTAAAGTTCTGGCCCACAGTTGGACTTCCAGCCGTCTTTCCCTTTAATGCAGATCGTTTCTTTGATCTCGTCACTTGCCGAAGACGCTTCCTGATGGAGCTTTGGGTTTGTCCAGTGCCGTCTCCGTTCCTGTACGCAATCCACTAAACACGGACGGAGCCGTCTTGCCCATACGTTCTGAAATCAGACATAACATCCCATAATACTTTTGAACCTTATTCTATTACAATGCTTGTAATGTTATAGGGAGGTGCAGTTATCGGGAAATAATCACCAGAGTGGTGGTGTGATGTAGCCTGGGGCAAATCCAAGACACTGCATTTTACGTTTTATTCATTTTCTGCCCCGGCAATTTGCCCAAACTTACCATTTTCACCATAATCAACAACCAATGAACAAGGAAAACTGATATCATGAAAAGTTTTTTGGCTCCATCCAAGGAAACAGTTCTCAGAGAAGCCGACGTTTGGTGTCATCCAACACATAAGTGCGGCAACCGTTTTAAATTATTATTGATATTCATATAATTCAGTAGCAAACAGACAAGTGAAGTGGTACAAATTGTGAAATGTCCCATTCAGACTCGTGGAACAGAGCTTGACCGATCATATTAGTGCAGCATAATAGTTATATGTATTTACACTACAAATACTGTGAGATATTAATAGAAACGTTCAAGCATAAAATATTTCCCTTTAACTTAACCTGAGAGCAACAGAGATAATAAGTAACGTGTAAATCCTCACCACACTCCACCATGACTTCATAGGTTTTACTCTTCGCCTCACCCTTCAGGCCCAGCTTACCGCGGGCCCCTTTCAGGTCCTCCTCCTTCACAGGTGGACGCTTCTTCTTCTTCTTCACCTCTCCTGGCTGAGGGAGCAAATCGAGACCATTAAACAAATCCGAATTGAGTCTCACGTGACAATGAACAAGTTTCGTTAGCGTATTTCTAGACAGGAGCCCGTACCTGAGACATGTCGTGGAACCGTTCGATCCTGATTAGCAGCAAGCTGGCTGTTTACTTGTCGCACTCTTGTGTGTCCCTTTATATCCTCTCCTTAGTGCTATCTCTGTCTTTCTGTTATCACAGGATATTAATAGATATGACGTCAGGGACGTGAAGTGGATGAGCCTTCTCATTGACGGTGACGGCCACGAACAGCCGGACGAACATAGCTTCCACAACTGCACTGAAACCTGAACCATTATAATGCTTTATAGGTCCTTTATGACACATTTTTCTACGATGTTCATACACGTGATGTATAATATCCATTTTAACAACAAAAAGTTGTCAAAAGTAAAAGTTTGACACGTTTATATGAATTCTACGATTATGAATTATGAGAATATGCAGTTATAATAAAAACCCATGAAAAGCTATCCCTTTAAACAGACTTTAAATATAATTGACTCTCTCTTTATAAATAAATAATGACATTACTGGTTAATAAGCTCCTAAATATTCTCGACACACTCACCACTAACGATTTTATCAAACGAGCAGATATAGAAGGGGACGTCTTTAATAGCAGGAACATTTTCCTGTACACAGCAAAACAAAATAACAAAGCACAATGAGTCAGCCTTAGTGAATGAGTGCAGAAGTCAGTGTGTGTGTGTGTGTGTGTGTGTGTGTATTTTTGGGGAAAGCAGGCTATGAATAGTCAGTGAGGCCATGTGTCTGGTGTTCTGAAGGATCTGGTTAGACTTAAGAAACACTGACAAATGCTGGTCTAATAGAGTCACTATTTTAAGTAACTATACTTATTATTCTTTAGTCTCAAGCCCTACTTTATTGTTAAGAAAACATAATAGTTACTGAAAGATAATATAAATGATCAGGAACATGGATTTAATAAATGGTAGATTTTACTTATTGAAATAAATTCAAAATTACAAAAAAAAAAAAAAAAATCAATCCAGTTTAATACTTATTCCTGCAAAGCATAACCTGAAAAGAGAAGAAAAAGGAAAAAAAAAGTCATTTATTGTTGTCATGGTAACGGAGGTAGCTGCTGTTGTTACCGCACAATGGACCTGACGTCGTGTTGAGCCGAGAGCAATTCTGTGATATTTCAGCATCGATTCATCCATTTATTTATTTATTTCTTCTGATGTTTGAGTTAGATTTTTATTTTGTTTTTCAAACCATCCAATTTCCAAACACTGCCACTGAATGTTATTTTACTTTAATCAAAGCAAAAATTAAAGCAATTCATTAATTTATTTCTTTTAATAGAAATACCCTATCCTTCAAATTAACACAAACATGGTCACTATAGCAATTTTGTTCAATAGAAATACAATATGGTGGATAAACATCCTAACTCGGACATGGTGAGCTCAGATAAAATATGTCTGATTTTATATTACAAATAATTTCTTAGAAAATAACCTGAAACAATAAAAACATTTCCCTTTTTTTGAATAAAAAAAGCATCATCTGGTCTAATAACTACTATAAAGTCCTACTTCACACAGTTCAACAAGCCTTGCCCTAATGCCACATACTAGGGTGTGTGTGTGTGTGTGTGTGTGTACATATTCTAGGTTATACTCAGGCCGTCCATAAAAACCCAGCAAGTGCAGTGTGTTACGTCTGCTGTTTGTCACTTCATTGTGGTGAGGTTGCTGTTGCTGAGCTGTTACCCCAATGCTTCCTGATTCAAACCAGAGTCAAGCAGGAATGTCAAATCCTGATGCCCTGTGTGTGTGTGTGTGTGTGTGTGTGTGTGTGTGTGTGTCTGTGTGTGTGCAGCTCCCTCCATATCACCTGTCCTGTATTCTTTGTCCAGTGTACTAGTAGTACGTACTATTGGAAACTAGCAAAGAAATTAGCAGATTAGCAAAAAAGACAAGTGACCCTTCAGGACTACACCAAACTCCACGTCACTACACGTCGCCATTCCTCCGTCACTGCACTCACTACAGCGGAAGGAGGTTTTCCAGTGGTCCAGAAGTTAGGATTCTTCCTGGTCCGTGAAGTAACAGTTTGTTAAAATGACCCAGTGAGACATTGATCTTTTTTTTTTTTAATAAGCAGTAAAAGAAATTGACATTGTTTATTGAAAACAATCATATAACGAGAATGTAACTTGTGAGTAACCCCGATCGTGTAGTAGTTAGTGTTTAAGATTTTGGTGTCCGAACATCACCGAAGTGTCCGTGGTCAGAGTTTATCAAAAACGAACATCGGCATCAGCGCCAATCATCACAGTACTCAAAAAATCAGCAGGCCGAGCACACGCACGAAAACTTTGAAACGTTAGACACAAAACACACTCACGCCAACACCAGGAAAGCAAACATCCACAAAATGTCAGACTCTCTCTCTCTCTCTCTCTCTCTCTCTCCGTAATATCGTAATATCGGAAAAATGCTACAGGTTTTACAGGATGCCAAAATCTGATCTTTGCTACAGAGAAGGCATAATGTATGAGAGTTTCTTTAACTTTCAGTATTCAAGGAACAAAAAAAAATGCCTACAGGATATCCCAGACGTTTAGAAATATAAAATAAAACAAAAACAGTGACACCACACTGATTAAACAAATTGTGCAAAAGGAGACCAAGGGGTTGGTCAAAATCTCCCACCTGAATGAAGGAAGAAAAAAAAAAAACACTTTAGGACAATAAAGTCAGACAGATGAGTGTAACCATACGTTTTTGCAGAATTTTTTTCTTCTTCTTCCTTTTTTTTTTTCTTCACAGTTATGCAACAAAGTTCCATTTCATATGAAACCCAATGAATCCATACTGTAGGTAAACACATTTGTACACACTTTATATTTGCCCGCCTAACCGTTTGTTCCTGAGGTCTTTGCACCACACAAGATCAACACGAATGTGATTAAACCGACACGCATGTTATTAATATTAGTCCTAAATACAGCAGAGTTGACGAAGCGTTAACAAGACGGATGATGTTAAAGGTAGAGGTGTGCTTGAAGGCTGGGACAAACTCTATTTTGCTGCTTTCCTCCTCTGTATTAAGTCCGTCCTGTCTTTCCGGCCACATAGTGAATCAAGTCTATATGTAGAAAGAAGCAGCAGTGATCACCAGTACACGCATCCCTTAAAATGGTTGATGTATTATTATTAAAAAAAAGTTTGTAAAGAGAGATGGCAGTAGAAGCCAGCAGGAAAGAATCACATTCCTCTCCCATTGTTTTTTTTTGGATGGGGTTGTGGGGTGAATCGGTGATCATGACGTTCCTGCAGCTTCACAGCTCTGTAATCAGTACCTAGGGCTTTGTTCTTCCTCCAACCTGCAGGTCCATGCACAGACGGAAGGCTGTACACTGGCTGAAGTCTCTGTCAGACGAGCAGAAGGCAGCAGGGTGACTCTGTGACAGGAATGACGAGGTCTGGAAGCCTGATCTGATGTCAGACCGGAATGCCCAGGCGGTGTTTCTTTTTCTTAACGGTTTTGAGACCTGTGAGTCTGCGCACATCCTCGTCTCCGTCTGAATCTTCCATTTCGTCATCCGCAGAGAAGAGGATCTGTTCAGGAAAGAGAATAGATACAGTCACTTTCTGTAAAACACACCTTGATGAGAAACAAAAACGCACAAAGGATGAGAAACAAAAACACACACAAAAACACACAAAGGATGAGAAACAAAAATACACAAACAGATGACACACACAAGGATGAGAAAAACACACTCACAAGGAGAAGGAACAAAGAAACACACAAAATGATGACACAAACACACACAAACAAAAGGATAAGAAACAAACACACAAAATGCTGACACAAACACACACAAATAAAATATCTATTAGTTTGTCTAAAGACCAGATCTGTTTTTATTCATTAGGATTTTCCAGAATTTAAAGGACATGCAGTGAATCGGTCAGTAATATTTGCTCATCACAGTGGGAACAACACAGTAATGTGCAGTGATGTGGTGGAAAATGATTGTGTGTAACTTTTACATGTTCTGAGTTAAAGTGTTTAACCCTTACATATTGTATTATAGTGTTGTGGCTTTCGAGGATCAAATAAGTCTTCAATCTTTACATACTGATGATATCGTATTACAATATTGTCTTATAGTGTTATGGATATTGCTACATCCATCACAGAATCTGTGCAAATGTTTGGTTCTTGACCAACGTTTAAAAAAAAAAAAAAAAGGTTAAGTCAGAGCGATTTTTGTGTGTTGCTATGGCAACATGCTATTACTGCTGATTCAGGTCCTGGTGTAGTTTTTTTTTCCAGCAATCTGCCAACATCTCACTTACATTAAAAGATCCTTAATACGACGTCTTATAAAACAACCGTCGGCAAGCTACTGTCTCTAAGTCCCCAAAAAAAAAAAAAAAGGGCGTCAAAAGCCCTATTCGGATGGGACTAATTTTACAGGGGGTCGTTAGAGAAATTTCAGTTTCACAGACGTACTTTGTGATTTTAATCCCGTCCGAATCTGCCATGTCTGTCTTTTTCTCACATGACCTGTGTAAAAATTCCAGAGCAAATTACCTACTGTTTTTCAGCAAAATCGGCGCTCCTCTGAGAAATCTAATCCCGTCCTAATGCGAATGTCTGTGATTGCCGAAAATGTTTTTTCCAAAACGCGTTTTCGTGTCTGTTTTGGTCAACGTGAACTACCGCATTAACCCTAGCGCACCGGTATTCAAGTTTCTGCTTCCTGCACACCAATAATGGATGTACATGTGTTTGCTACCCTGCAAAGAAATAAAAAAATTAAATCAACAAGAAGAGCCAAATCACGTAAATTGTTAAGACTGGCTACCGTAATATCAGTTTCAGGTAAGAGTACTTTCATTTCTATAGTCAATTACATAACGTGAAAATTATATAAAAACGTATTTATTCCAGTGGGTTTATAAGAAGTTCTATATAAAAACCATATGATGTTAACCATATGCTTGTGCAACGCCCACATGTAAAACACAGACACTCCTACCTCCGTAATAAACACAGATGTGTTCCAACTCAAACGTCGTTTGGAAAACTAGTCCCGTCCAAATAGGGCTAAAGTTTGTTACATCATTAAGACTTTTCCAGAGTGAGTCAGATATAGACAGTTAACTAATTAACTAACTAGTAAACAAATTAACTAACTAAATAACAATGATTTCTGTATTTTTAATATATGTAGTGTTTTACAATTTATTAATTATATAACTGATACAATCTATGCTTTTTTTCCCTGCAAAACCGGTTAAGGGAAATGTAATAAAACAAAAGGCCCGAAGCTCTTTCACCGCACAAGAAGATTCAAATTCATTAGCACATCCACTGTAGCACAGGACAGACCCATATAAAAGTGAGGTGCTTAGAAACCCGGTACACAAACAATTGGAGTTTACACACGACCTATGTAATGACTCTTGAACAAATGACTCAAGTGTGCTAAACGCTCCAGAAAGCAAGGTGGAGTGTTTGTTGTCCGTCATGTTCCACGCAACTAATGACAAAATGAGAAGAGTTGGTAGTGTGTAAAGGATATGGGGTGAGTCATGCTTTAACACACCTGCTTCATAAGCCTGTACAATAAATGGCTCACGATGAGGAGGGAAAAAAACACAAAATAAACAAAAACAGTAAAGCAGACAGGACAGCGGGGTTTACAGGTGACGTAGCTGACACCTGAAGTGTTAGACGTCTCTCTCTAAACTTCATTAGCTGGATTATTCGTCAATCCAGATCTTTGTGCTGTTATATTGTGTGTGTATGTGTGTGTGTGTGACCTCACCTCGGATTCAGAGTCGTCGTGAGAGAGCGCTCGTCTGTAGCGCACCTTGCTGCTGCCCCTCGATTCATCTCCAACCTCTCTCTCCTCCAGCTTAGCTTTTGTCCTGCCTTTCTTCATCAGGAAGTTATCCACAACCCAGAACATCAGTGCCTGGCACACACACGGAGACACACACGGGCACACACACGGGCACACACACGGGCACACACACGGAGACACACACGGAGACACACACGGAGGCACACACGGAGGCACACACGGAGGCACACACGGGCACACACATACACACAAAAACACGCACACAAAAATTTACAACTGCTACTAACTCAAAAAGGTGTGAAAGTCTCAGTATGGAGTAAGTCTGACCAGAGGAAACAGACGTTCGACTTACATTAACAAAGAACGGCACGATCAGCATAACCAGAGCCAACTCCAGCTGAGGGTTTGTGATGGGGTTCAGCATCGCCAGCTGTGCATTGCACCCACGCATCCAGGTACAAAATACATTACATGAGAATATTCGGGTTAAAGGTCGAGCTCACCTTGGACCATAAATGAATGAAACGACAGTCTGCTAGAAATTAATTAATAAGAGTGTTGGATTGTCTTTCTAAAACTACACACGATCTAGTGCTTTATACCAGGTCTTCTAATATTAAAAGATTTACTAACAAAAATGGGTCGGTTTAAATAAAACCTTTTTTTTTTTTTAAATGACATTAAATCCAGTTTTCCAAAATGACGACCGTTCACAGACCTCAGTTAAAAGAAAAACCAGAGTCTTTCTGAGCTTCAGATGAAGCATATGAAATATCTGGTGTAAAAAAGTGTCACTGACCTTCTTCCACTGAGGGATTAGAAGCACCAGGATGATGACCACCTTCTCAAACATCATAATTAGGATGTAGAGTGCACACTGTCCTGCCCAGGCGGTGCACTGTACCGGCTCTCCTACACACACACACACACACACACACACACACACACACACACCAATGACTAATAATATACTGCAAACAGAACATGTAGAATACACTCTGGCTTTGTTCATTAAACACAAACAATATGCGAGCGTGTATAATTGTGCCTCAGCGTACACGATCATGTATAAGAGGAGAAATCCATGCTCATAATCCTCCATCACACAACCCTGCTGGATGACATTTGCACGTGAGATGCAGATTAATGCAGGCGTGCGAGGTGAATAACGATCTCCTCAGCGAGCCTGACAAGCCTTTAAATAATCACAGACGCAGTTTCTTGCGTGTTATGCGGCAATCAGTGTAAATCCCTGGAGGTTAATCAAACAGCAGAATAATTATCACACACGAGCAGGTTGTTGCTGGTGAAAGGCAGAAGTGACACGACACGTTTATATCAGACTGACAGTCTTACACACACACACGGTGAAGGATTTATTTTGCTAATCTTTTAAAAGGTTCGGTCTATAATGTTCAAGGTGATATTAGAGCTGTAATTAACAGACTGCTTGTACATTTTTCAGGGACAGAAATAAGCCCCGCCCACTTTCTAGCAGAAACTGCTTCGTTGTACTGGGGGAAGGGTTAATTAATTACATTTTTTATTTATTTATTTTTTTAAATAATTCTTTCAGAGATATCAGACACACAAAAAATTGATCCGATCTGATTCTGAATTAAAAACAACGTCGTTGTTAAAAACAACGTGCTTCGTTCGTAATGCATAGCTATTCGTAATGCGTAGCAAGTTGCTGTGTATTTTTTGTTGTAAGTTAGTTTGAGCAAGCTGTTTGTGGAAAAATAACGATTATAATAATTAATTAAACAATAGTTAAAAAAGAAAAAAAAACAACTAGTTAAATTTTTATAAATACATTAATAATTGTAACAAATTAAATACTGACACTATATTTATTATTATGATTATTATTATTATTATCATTATTATGTAAATTATTTAGTTAAGTAATTAATGAATTAAATGATTAGGTTCCATAAATAATTTAGGGGAAAAAAGGAAGACAGCAAAGAGTTCTCCAATCTACAAAGTGTACACTCACAGTTTCCTGGATAAATGATGGCTAATTATGATAAAATACTAATTTATTCCCAAATTGAGGCTTAACCTTAACCTCAAAAGAAAATAGATTATAAAAATAAATCTTTACCATACTCTCCGAAGCGCAGCGAGTCCCACTGCCTCCACTCGACCATGGCACTGACGGCCTTCACACCACCGTAAATCACCAACATGCCCAGTGTAGCGTCCAACAGAAAGTTTATGAGGTATCTGGCAGCAGGCCACATAAAAAAGCAAACAGGTTCACATGCTAAAAAACATGACAGCGGTGATGACAGGGACGGCAGCAGAGATGCTGGACTCACAGTGAACACGGGTCCTCCTCGGTGAGGTCTGACAGATACACATTGGCAAAGTGAATGAAGAGCATCCCAATGGCTTGTTTGGAAGTGTCAAGAAACCTGAAGGGGGAGTGAGACGGAGAAAACATGAGCAGCAGATATCTGCATAAAAGTGAGGGTGTTCCTAATAAAGTGGACAGTCAGGATATATACCAAATCCTATAGAATTCTGCATTGATGCATTGATGTGTCTCGGTTCAAACCGTGAATGCCTTACCAGATCCTCCAGGGTCTTCTTTCGTGCTTGGGTTCTCTGAAGCGCTTCACTGCAGTGGAAAGACAGAAAAAGAAAATGTAACACAAACACTGAAACGAGGTCTGAGCCACAAAAACAGATCAATAACAGCTACCAGGAATATTCTCTGCTAGATAATAGATGTCTGGCTCTAGTCCATGAGGATCTGGGGAAAAAAAATAAACACTGCAGCAGAAGACTAAAGTCTGCAGAAAGCATTCGAGGAGTTATTTAAAGTAGCAGGAAAGAAGACATGCTTTCCAATAACACAACAGAATTAAAGTACAAACATATAATAACCCATACAATAATAATAATAATAATAATAATAATAATAATAATAATAATAATAATAACAACCAAATATTTCTGTATGGGGGAAATAAAGAAGCCCCCCCAAAAAACAACCATATAAATAAATAGAAAATAAATAAACAAACAAATAAAAGTGTACTGCACTTAAAAATATTCAATCAACAACAATAACACCACAAAAGAAACAAACACTAAATATTTTATTAAATATATATTTTAAATATTTGTCACCTGTTACTGTTTCTTAATCTTTCATACAATCTATAAGCTTCCATACAACATAAAATCCGTAAAGTATTCACTTGAGGTGAACTTCATGCATTACTCAGCATTTTCCCAGTCCGGTCACATGACCTCCAGGCCGTGTCTGAGAGCAGCCAGAGAGACTATCCAAGTCTACGAGATCAGATTTCACATCCACAACGATCAATCTGCGCTACTAAATAATTCCCCAAACCTGATCAGACACACCCATGCAGGCCTTCTGATAATTATGCTAGGATGGATAATCCAGCACAGAAAGACAGACAGAGATATTCCTCACTTTTATTAATTAGATTTTTTTTGTTGCCTGTACTTCAGCAGCTGGAACTATTCTGACAGGGTTGCTATTCAGCTAGATAGTGAGTGACAGCAACGATCAAAAATAAAGCTCTGGCTATTTCTGACAACAATCGTCGTGTTTGTAGCGCCGCGGAAGTCTGCAGAACACTTTCCTCCACTTCCTTTAACAAACCATAAAACCACCGTAAACGCTGCTCACAAAAAATTGTCTGACTTTTGCCTCTGTAAAAATAATTTGGTTTGTTTTGTCTGACTTTTGCCTCTGTAAAAATAATTTGGTTTGTTTTGTCTGTGTACATGAGGAGTAACTATGGAAGGAGTAAAACACTGGAGGGTGTGTTATAGATTAGTTATAGGAAAGTAATCAACAACGGGGTGGTATGATGCGTTCTGAGACAAAACAAAACAAGTGTTTTATTCCTTTCATATCACAGTGATTCTGTAATAATTACAAAAGTTTATTTATTAAAAAAATATTTATTTTTGATCAATTTATAGTGACTTTTAATGTTGTGGAGCATACGTGAAACAACTTCGTAACAGCTATTACAACTTTTTCACCAACTGTTACAAAGCGAGACTCCTTCGGTGGCTGATGAGTATTTATTCACTTCATCACACTTTGGACCTTTGGAACCAAGTGTTTACTCAGATTATCAGTACAGGCTTTGAAGACCCGGGTCTTCAACATATCTTATTTTGATCTCATTTCTAAGAGACCTCTGCAAATGACTAAACATTTAACACTTCAAGGTGACATCACTGAAATGTTTTGAGAGCTGAAGATGAATAAAACCTTGCTAGGAATATTTAAATATTTATTAAATATTCGTTCATTTATTCAAGAGAAAAAAGTCTGCAACAAAGTTATTTACATTTCCATGATGTAGGAATGTGCCAAGTTAGTATTTGCTGTTTGACCAAGATATGAACCAGGTGTAAGTTTCTCTCCCACACACACACACACACACACACACACACTTTTACAAATTATAAACTTTTCAGATTAACCGTTGAGTCAGTGAATAATGCCACAAGCGTCCAAATACACGTCTTAGGGTTTAAGGTGCAACCACAGCATAATATCTGCTCACAGAGTCATACAACATTACAGGTACAGAAACTATAATTATATGAAGCATTATGTAAACGTTAGAGTAGATTTCACTTCAAGCTATTCATTAAGTGATATCTAAAACAGTATGCTGTTATCTACATCAGTGTTTTTGTTTTTTGTTTTTAAACTAATGCACTTAATGATTAGTTTAGCAGGACAGCTTGTCAATTCAATCAAATAAAACCACACCACTGGTTTCATGTTATCTAATTCAGGTGTAAAGGTGTTAAGAAACTTAACAGGTATCTTGAGATAGATATAGAGTTAGAGTTATCCCTAAAGCGCAGTCCAGAGGCAACAGCGGAAAGGAAATACAATAACAATGTGGCTCAAGTGATTAAAGATCTGGGGTGTTGATCCGGGTTCAAGCCCTAGTGCTGCCAACCTGCCACTGTTGGGCCCTAGAGCAAGGCCCTGAACCCTCACTAACCCTGTGGCGCTGTACTGTACCATGCCTGACCCTGCGCTCTGACCTCCAACCTTCATAAGAAAGAATTTCACTGTGCTGTAATAACGTATACGTGACAAAATACAGGCTTCATTTCTTCTAACAAGCTACAAAAGAAAACACACCCTGTCCACTTCTATGTGACACCTTCTTGTTTTTTCCCACAACAATTTGAACACACACCACTGAACTGAAGTGTCACCCTGTGACGTCATCGCAGGACACAAGACCTCATTTCATACTGGAATAAGGAAAGAAAAAAAAAGACCAGAATTAGGAGTTTATTAGAAAGTCTGATGAACTTACACATGAGGGTGCTGAAGGCTACCACACCGAGCAGGCCTTGTAGGAAGATACCGAAGCTGTCCATTAGGTCTCCGTTAGAGCATCCTTTCATGTCCGTGTCCGGGGGAGACGAGTTGGAGGGCAGCAGCGGCCCTGATGCGGCTCCTTCCACAGGTTTGGACATCAGGTGTCCGGCTGCGTTTCCTTCTTCAGGTCGGGACAAAAACATCGCCATGTTTCTGAGCTGTAGCGGGATATTTTCAACTCCTTAAAGAAATGTCAATGTCTTCTTTCTTCAATACTTGTGTGTGTGTGTGTGTGTGTGTGTGTGTGTGTGTGAAATGTTAGTTCATTCAGATCATTAAAAGGGTTTGTTTCCACCCTCCGTTTCCCATTTTCTCCTCAACAAGCTCAATCCACCTGTTATATTATACTATAACCCATATTTGTTTATTTTAGTTATTTAAGCCAGTCTACCTCACATCACTAAGGATGCCATGAATTAACATCGTAATAAACCAACCAGGAAACATTTACCAAGGATGCTATAATGTTCTACGAATCCTATTCCTTCATCAAGAACTGGTTTTGTTTTTCTTTTATTTAAAAATTCTATATGGATTACTATTTAACTGTTTATCATGCTAGCTAGCTGTGTAGCTACTGAGCTACAGAGTGTCTCGTGATGTTTACAACACCGAAACAGCAGGATATGTCTACGAAAACACGTCAAATATCAGACTTTTGTCTGTTTGTTTTTATATTTCTAGCAACTTTAGTGTTTATAAAATGACATTTCTTAGCCTACACCAGCAGAGAAAGCGTTTATAAAATCCAACTCGGTTGATGAATCTCCTGTGTCGGTTCAGACTCCGAGTCGTCCGTTTTAGGTTTTAGGTTTTCTACTTTATGAAGACGTCACATTTTGTCCGATCAGATTCAAGGGGAAATATTTTTTCCATTCAGACCTCCTTCGACTGCAAATAAACACGTTCAACATCATGGAACGCTTCCACCCCGACATCCTACTCAACTTCCCTATTTCCACGGAGTGACGTATTTAATGCGCGCCACACGAGAATTCTGGGAATTGTAGCTCACGTCGGTTCAGCGTTTAAACTACAACCAGCTAAGCAGGGTTGTGTCATGATTAAGTTATATAAATAAAGAATAAAACACGACAGTAACGACAACAGTGTGGAGTGAGGCGAATAATATTACATTAAAAATGTGGGACGTATTTTTTTTTGTTTTTTTTTTTCTTTCTAGGAAAATATGGCTAGTGAGGGAACAATTTCTAGCTGCTTAAGTCTTTCAGGAGTTGTGTACAACACTTAAATGTGTGTAAACACTGATATTCAGACAATTCTGGTGATAAATACAGTTGGTTCTTTCACAAGCTCTGGGTTTTGGAGCTCTCGCCGGTTCCGAGACCTGACAAATTCTGGCCGGACGTTTAGTTATATTAGAGATCAGCTTTACTGAATGATTAAAACAAAACAGTTAAAAAAAAGGGAAACTTTTGTTTTTCTATTATATTCCCTTTTCTTTAGCTTTTCTGCGTCAATAAAGTACACACGAGGCAAGTCGAGCAATTCTGAAATTTATTTACAGCACCCATTATTCTGAATGAGACAAACCATTAGCTCCAGTTTAGTTTATTTTCTTTTAAATAACATTTCACATACATATACAATTTCAATGTAAAATTAACATAAACATTAATTCAAATGTTTTTTTTTTTTTGACCAAACTGGGAAAAAAAAAACAGGAACAGAATTCAAACATGGAAAGAAGACACACAGATAATATGCTTGCAAAAATTCACCATTTTTAGCACGGATGCTTGGAGACAGAACGAGACGTCAAAATCAAAGCAAGGTTCCCCGAAGTACGAATACAAACGCGGTGCTTGAAGCCAAAGCTTTACACGTTGCAACTGATTCTAGACTTGCATACTTTATTTCAGAATTGTATGGATCATCCCAAATTTTTATACAATAACCTGAATCCTCTGTGTGCTTGAATACTAACCACGCATGAATCACGTTAACATTGTTATATTACATTAAATGTAATTTTAATGTTAAATGCAGTGAAACATGGGTTTCAAGCTTGGGGGGGAGGAAAAAGAAAAAAGAAAACAGTGCTTGTAGCATTTATAAAAAATCCTACTGCAAAACCAAATACCGGGTATGAAAACGATTGAATGTTGGAGTTTACTTACAGTGTAATATTCAAACATTGGTGGATTGAAAGAACTGGGACCTTTAATCCCAATAAAGGGATAAATCTGCTATTTACACTTATATACAGACAAAACTACTATGTACATGTTTGCATACAACTTACTATACACGGCCAACTGGTCTTTGTGCTTAAGATTCTTGCATTGTCGTCCGCTCCACGATTATTAAAGGTTTCAAAAACAAACAGCTCGCTTGAGCCTTAAGGAAACACTTCCAAGACCGATTATTAACTCGACTGATAAATCTGGTAAAATCACCTACGATGCAAGTTCAGTCGGAGCAGAGCTTTGTGACAAACACCACTGATTTTTCACACCACAAATTCCCCTTCAGTAGCTTATTTCTATGTAGAACAAAACTCAAAGAACACACATACAATGAGAAATAAAACTAAATCCTCTTCCCCTCACACTCTCTCATCCTGCTGCTCTCAGCTGGCAAACTGCTGGTAAAACGCCAGTTTGACCCTCTCGATGTGGTGGCACAGCTTAATGGCGGGACCGAGTTTCAGGTCCATACACTCCTGCACAGTGGGCAGGTTTAGCAGCAGCAAGGCCTGTCCGTCAATCTCCTGGAAAAAATAAAATGAAAGAAGCGTATAAAGAGGTCAGAAGTCCACATCAAGATAATACATATCAGAGAAACTTTTATTAAAATAGACATTTTCCAAAAACCTCCCTCTATCTGATGATCCAATATGCATCATGATACTTTGCATACAATACAAAAATATCATTAAGAAAAAAAAATATTGGGTGCATTTTAATTCACTAATTATCAGCGCTCATAGGATTTGATTCAACAGCAATAGAAGATTTGATTCAGCACTGATGGGATTAGATTCAGCACCAATAGAAAATCTGATTCAGAACCATTGAAGGATTTGATTCAGCTCTGATTGGATTTGATTCAGATCCAGTAGAAGATTTG
The DNA here is from genome assembly GCF_030014155.1 of Tachysurus vachellii. Taxonomy (NCBI): domain Eukaryota; kingdom Metazoa; phylum Chordata; class Actinopteri; order Siluriformes; family Bagridae; genus Tachysurus; species Tachysurus vachellii. The sequence continues at coordinate 15,645,210 of NC_083481.1, forward strand.
ATTCAGCACCAACAGAGGATCTGATTCAGCACCGACAGAGGATCTGATTCAGCAGCAACAGAGGATTTGATTCAGCACTGTTAGGATTTGATTTGGCAAGGACAGAATCCAATTCAGCACAGCCAGTATTTGATTCAGCACCTAAAGGATTGGGTTCTGATAAAATATGATTCAGTTCAGCACCAGTAGACAAGATATTGTTCAGCAATGTCAGGATTTGAGTCAGCGCTGATAAGATTAAGTATCTAATTCCAAAGTCAGGTCCAATTACTATTTATTGCAGACCCTAGATTAAACAGCTTCCACACGGCTGTGTCTTTACTCGCATAACCAAAGCGGATTTGAGAGAGCAAGTGTCTACAAACAAATCAGATCTGTTCATTTTGTAATTGAATCAAATAAATCAGGTTCATTTCCGGTGTTTAGTGTTTTATTTACTCAAAATATACAGTACGATAAGCCTAAATGAGATACTCAGCGGTGAAGAAAAGCAGATCATCACCTGATCCATGAATATGCGTGCGAGCGGAGCACAGTCTGTGGTCCTGATGAAACGCACCACATCTGTAACGCTCCACTCCAAGGGACTGCTGTCCAAGCACAGCTTCTGTGGAGCCTCAGGAAAAGGACACTGTGTAAAACATAAAGAAGCATTAGATGGGGTCTCCTGGAGTCAGACACATGCTCAAGATGTGTGTAAAAATATGTAGGTATAATTTTGAATGGTGTGATTACTTTGGGTGAAGGAGGTCTGTTCTCGTCATCCGAGTACGAAGGAGAGCGAGCTTTGCGGCGCCGGTGAGTGGGCCGGGGTGTTTCAGGAGGAGAGGGTGAGGGTGTCGGGGGCTGCGATTTCTTTTCGGAATACTCGGAATCTTCCATCAATTCGTCCTGCTCCGAGCCGCTGTCGTCGCTCAGCGAGTCGTCTTCATCCAGGTCTTCCTCGTCAGCACTTCCCTAAAGAGCCACAAACAAAACCGAGGCGCTTTAATATGACAGTGAATCAGTTAAATTTGATCTTCTACGAAGTAAAACGTTTTAAATACACGACGTGTTTTTGTATATTTCCGCTTTAAGTGCGATTTCTAAGCTTTAAAAAAAAAGACGATGTGACATGATTGTGCCAAGCGGGCAGAGTTTAATGCTGCGGTCATGAGGACACACGAGGAGGTGTAGTGAAGTCTGTATTTAAATACCGGGAGGCGTCTTGCTTAATCTCCTTATACCAGCGTTTAAAACATATTTGCTCTTTTTCTCATTAATGAATGATGTGAACACACTTCATTTGGCCCCCATTTACTACCGTTGCTATGGTTACATCTCTGAGGCCATTAAGGTCACTTGTTCTGTTCTTGCAGTTAATTAAAACAGTTCCTTTTTGGCAAGCCAGTGTATTTTTCCTTTCTTTTTTTAACAGCACAATTTAATCTTAGTCTAAATGGACCCAGCTTTTTAACCTGTTCTATGAATATATGAAAAATAAAAGACAGCTATTCAGAAAGCTCTCTCATAACCACAGTACAAATAAACAGAATTCTGTGTGGCTTTTTTAACCCCAAAGCTTTCGCGTAGCCGAATTTAACCTTTTATAGCACGCATGCTTGCTACCTGAGGAGACCCCGCGGGTGTGTTGTCTACGGAGGCGGAGGAGCGTCGCTTCTTGTGGACGAACAGCTGCTTCCTTCTCTTCTTTCTCCTGCCTCGTCTCTTCACTCCCGCCTCCATGTTGGAGTGGCCTCCTGGCGGACGACCTACACGTCGACTCTTCTTCTTCCCGTAGTAATATGCTAAAAGAACACGCACACACACGCACACTGTAAGTGAATTTGCATTCAAATTAAAACGAGCGGTTGTCCTTGCAGATGGATGTAAAATGTGCTGCTATTTAAATTCATTATGCTGTTTCTTTTCAAACTAAGCTACTGAGAAGGTCGCTGCACAAAGTCGCATGCATGTTACTCACTGTATTTGGTTTTGGTGAGCACGGAGCAGTTCTCCGAGCAGCGCTCCAGCACCATGCGCGGCCCGAACAGATTCGGACAGCACTCCAGCTTAATGCAGGTTCTTCTGCAGAACTCAGCCACGCGGTCCGCAGTGCGAACTATCTCCACTGTCGCCCTGTAGCTCTTCCCTTTGTACCTAATGTTATATCCACACGCACACTGGTTAGAAAATGTTAAAATCACCGAGTACAAACCAACATATGATTTCCTTTCTTTTTTCAAACATGTAAGCATCCTCACTTGGCTTTGAGAATCTCTCCATGACCCTGCCAGCGTCCCTCCTGATCCAGCTGGAGCTCACGGAGCACACGACTGGGCTTATAGGCAGAGTTTATCAGCAGAGAAAGCACCTGAATAGACACACACACCACACAGGGCCATGCCATTGATTTATTATTAAGTGTTTCACAGTGTCAAAATGCTCAGGTTTTGTACAGACAACATTAACAATCAATTAAAGAACTGAGAGACGTAAGGAATTCTAAAGTAAGGCATTGCTTTCAAGTGACGACAAGTGACGTGTTCAGCTCTTTTCCAGAAAAAAAAAAAAAAAAAAAGGGTTTCAGAATCATAAACAAACACAAGAGCACAGAACAGAGTAATAGATACATCGGAATATGACACGGTATTATAAAGCAGACGTAACAGAACACATACATGTAGTAGCACCGAGGAAAAAATATTAGAATATCATTGAATACAATAGTCCGAAATAAAAAAAAAAAAAATAACAGAATACGGTATAACATAATAAAACCAAACAGAATGCAATAAAACATTACAGAATAGAATAGTGCAGAAGGTAAAGAAATACAAATTAATACAGAGCCAAGAAAAAAAAATTAAGAGGGTTCAATGGATTTGAGTTGGGATTTGTATGATATGAGACAGAAAGAGAGATAATGAGGTATTTGTGGATGAGGAAGAGGTATTGCGCTCATCACTCATTGCATTTCCTGCTATTGAACATCGCACATAGAGCAGATGTGATCAGAGATCAGAATAAAATAAAACACAGAAGTAAAATCGAAAGAAGACCACACAACAGAACAGAACAAATAATAAAGAAAAGCAGCAGGGTTCTGAGAGTAACCCAGATATTTATGACAAAACTCATACCTCCTTGAGCACCAGGACGCAGTTGCCCGGACCCACACACTGGGGCAGCTCGGCGATGCGGCCCTTATTGAGGTACGGCCCGGAGAAACACCTGTGGTTAAAGTAGATCTTGGGGCAGCTGTACTTCCCATTGGCTTGACCTGTTACACAACAAATATCCGTCCAGTCAAAGCGGACAAATGGACATGCTCTGAAGCAAACAGGAACACAAGTGTGTCAGACTGTACCGCTTAAAAAGAATGTGTGTAAAAGCAGGTGAAAATTTCTGAAAGTTCGTTATGGAAGGAGTCTCTAGTGCCTGTGTTTTTTTTTGGGTTTTATTTGAGGTATAGCTGCTCCTGTAAGTTTTCTAAGTAAGTTTTCCAACAGGGTTAATGTCATGGATTTTGGGTAATACAGCAAGTCTACGTTTCTAACTTCAAGAGAAGTACAAAAAAAGGGAAAAAAAAATATACAGGAACTAACAGGCATTCTAACACATGAACTGTAACTTTAAATGGATAAAAGGTGTGACAAGTCGTTGTTAGCATTTGAAAATTAGTTTAATAAAAGAAATAAATACTGTGAGTGGAAATCTTAAGGAAGTCATTCACTGATGATGAAGGGTTGATGTGAAGCCAACATCGAAAACTTTAAGTTCATACATAGTACATATTTCACCCCAAGTACGTCTTTATAAAATATACCCCAATGCACTCAGTTGTGTTTAGAGCGTAAATTAGAAACAGGGATATTGATGCATATGTTCTGGGACTGTAAAAAAAAAAAAAATCCAACCATTTTTGGAGAACCATTAAAAATTAAATGGTTGAGAAAATGCGGGCTAAAAATGATGATTTACATCATCTAAAAACTTCTATATTTGTTAAATTGCAAAACACTGTTAAGACTTTTCTCCTAATTCTTACTATTTACTCAATTTTCTCATTTATTTGGCAAAGAAATGTAATCTTTAAGATAGGTTTGGCACAAGCAGCTAATCTCCTGCCTTTGGAAAAAACTTACATATGATGTCCAGGGCAAACCTGGATTATTTTGGCGGGTGTGGGCACCTGTACAGAACTTCTTACCCCACTCACTCTTCCCCTTTGTCCTTGGATGACCTTGCTCTATATTACAGAATGTGCTTGAACGTTGGGTGTGTAACATATTCATAGTGATCCGGTTCTGTTGCTGATGTTCTGTTTGGATGTTACATTATTGGTCACATTATCTACTATTGTTGCAGTTGTACTGCAATTTCACACTGAGTTTGGAACAAGAAAAAGCACATACTATTTAGTGTATACAAAAGGACTATTCTGTTTGTGTGTGCGTGTGTGTGTGTGAGAGAGAGAGAGAGACAGCATGTGTGTAGGTGTTTTTGGACATTGAAGTAGCAATCACTTACTCATCTCTGTCTGGCTGTTCAGAGGCTGTTTGAGGGCATCAGGGGAGGAGTCTTTAGCTGGCATTCTGCTGTAGGTGTAAGACAAAGAAAACATTAGTCTGCAAATAATGAAATTATAAGCAGCTATTAGTCATATTGAAACTATGTTCCTTACTGCCTCTCTGGTTGTACGACTGCGATTTTCTTCTGCTTTTCGACTGCATTGAGAACAAACGTATAGAAAGAAATCAATACACCCGCAATCACCGACTGACAAAACTCAAGAGGCAACGCTATACAATTTATAAATGATTTAGCAGAAACGTGAAGATCCTCATGCAGCTGGTGCAAAGAGGAGGTGTCATACATGCTGGACATACTAAGAACTTAACACTCATATTATCCAACCTAACAGTAAGATGGTGTGTGTTCATACTGTACAAAGCAACAGTATTGGTACATGTGCTAGAAAATATTCATCTAGTATTGCAATTCATTTCACTCGTTTCAAAACCATTGAAAAATAACCTTTAGGTTTGCAGGGGTACTGAAGAGGGTAGCCATTCGTTTCACACCAGCTAACAGGGAATATGTCCATGGAGTCCATGTGTGTTATGATATCTGGAACAGGTTGTTTCACGCCTGAAGACCAAAGAATGCAAATTAAATCTTAAAAGAAGCATTATGTCATTGTAAATGCTTCCCACATTAACAAGGCTCGCTTTTCTCATCCTTCCAACCCCACCCACTCTATTGAGAACAGGTACGTCCCCGACGATTGCCTTTTTATGATGCAGCGCCGGTTAATGTAGTGAATTACTAATTTAGCTCAAGAGTTAAGAAGAAACCTACAGATGAATCTCACCGCATCACCGCATTACTGAAAAGCGCTGGTAATGTACTAATCATGGTATTCACAGTTCAACTCCTGGCTTTGGATCAGGGTTGTGTCTCGTTATTTGCACACCACGGATCACAAATTTATACTAGATGATTACTTCTTCACAAATTTTTTTATAAAGCTATTTTCTTGTTAACCTTTTTAAATGGCACATCCATTTACATAATTCCAATAAACAGTATCTCTATACATTATGTAATAGCTCCTCATCCACTTGACCAGTACCTAATTACTATTGCCTAAAAATGTGTTTTCTTCATAATAAAGATATACAATGTGTTCCGTTTTTTTTATAACGTTCTATTTCCATTTCTTTAAATCAAAAAAAATCTACTGTACAGTATATAGGTACTGAATTTCTAGATCCATATCCCGGGTTAGCGCGCCTACATGTACGGCACATGGCGGACGACCTTGAGCTTATTCATTAAATGAGAAATGAAGGTTTGAGTTCCTTGCTCCAGAGTTTGCCATCCTGAGCAAAGCCAAATACACTAGAAACTACAAAACAAATACTGCATAAACAAGTGAATCACCTTCTAGTCTAATCCAGATATGTTGTCCTTTGACCTTGGTGACTGTGGCTACGTGAATGTTTTGAGGGCAAACAGGATTAATGGCCTCCAGCATCATGGACTCCTTGTAGCACTGATCAGAGGGGTCCTGATACACAGAAAAGAATTCAAGATAAAGTTATACATTGATATTATACATTAAAGGCGGGGTCTCTGTTGTTTGAAAGCCAATGTTGATATTTGAAATCACCAAACCAAACACGCCCCTAACCCAAATGGGTCCCACCCGTTTTGATAGCTCTGCCCACACATACACCAGACAAGTATAACCCAGACAAGTATTATGGCGGAACCTGTTGGGGCAGCTGACCGAGGGTAGATTTTTATCAGTAAATGTACTCAATGAGTAATACTATGGTAGTTTTCGTTTTTGTAGTACTGTGTGCTGTACCGTGAAAGGTTTAGCTCCGTTTCACACAGATGACGTTCAGTTCTCTCCAGCGCTGGAAAGCTGATCCTATATTAACACGGGTCCTACTACTTCTTGCCTTATCGTAAGCCTTTCTTCGCTTTCTTTCTTTGTTTTTATCCTCCATGTCAATGTTAAAACCGCTTTCTGCTAATGTCACACATGTGCACTGAACACTCTCTCCGCCCATATTGACAAAACCCGCCCCTTTCTGCTCACTGGCTACACGTTAGTTTTGTTTTTGTTTTGTTTGGCAGCCCAACACAGTTTTCTGAAGCATTTCTCAAACAATGGAGACCCCACCTTTAATATAATATCTGGTGTTCTAACACACTATAATCACAACTATAGCGTTTCAGCGTCAGTTCAGGCAGGCCACATAGTCAAGCTCGGCTATCAGCTGATGTCAATTTTCTAACCCCGCCCATCAGCTGATCTGATTCCTATGCGCGCTATTGGTCCCTTTCAAACAGGGCGCCCTATTTAAATGTTTTTTTCAGTCTGTCTGCTTGGCTGTTTCCTCTGCATTGCTGCAACCCACCTCCTCCCCTACTGTAGCTCCTCCTTGAAACTTTGTGTTTAACTTAATCAGTGTCATTCTGTTGTCACTGATGCAGGCTCTGTTCTAAATGGGGGATTTTGTCTTGCTGCTTTCCAAGTTAAATGGGAGATTGTCCCCCCACGAAGCTGCTGCTGTTCCCTGACTAGCTTTCATGGAGCTCATGAAAAGGATGGGGTATTCAGAACAGAGCCATACCGGCAAATGTAATTTTATAAGCTTGCAAATAAAATTTTTTAATATACGTCAAAGAATTGTCTTTATTTTGACTCAAGTGGTCCTGACTGAACCAAGTTACTGTAGAAATAAATGAGACTCACAGAGGGGAAGCAGTGTTGTGGGGCTGGCTCAGCCTCACACTGTTTCAGATAATCAGCCCAGTCAAAGTCCTGTCCTTGGTACCCTACAAACAAACACACACACAATAAACAAAAGACATCGGTTAACAAGAACCGAGGATGAGAGCACCATACTATTATCTGTGTCAATGTCATTTGCCCATTCTTCTCTCCATTAATACAAAAGTGTCTCAGCCAAAAAGAACTATTTAAATATTTGAAACACAAATTATCTGCACATTAGTCATCCTCAACACTGCCAGTGACGCCTTAAATTTACCATTCAGTCCGTCTCTGTTTCAGAGTCAGAGATGGCAAATACGATACGAAAGGTTCCCCAGTTGTGGGAGGCTACAGAAAGATTTGCACGTACGTTTTAAGAAACCTCTTAATCTGAAATTATTCAGGGCTTACCTAAAAATGTTTAACCCTCTATGTGCTTGTAGAAAACGCAATAAGTGACATATTACATTTAGACTATTCAATTCTGATCGATTTTCTGGTCGAAAAAATTTTTTTGGATGTGGGGAAACACTTTCATTCACAAGAAAATTTTGGGATTCCTGAAAGGCTCTTCTATTTCTTAAATGCTTATGGCATCCTTGCAAATACAAAAATAATATCTGGTGTTCCACAAGGCTTTGTTCTAGGGCCACTGTTCTTTCCAATGTATATGGTTCTGGGCACGATAATTCATCAAAAGACATGACTACCAACAAAGCACATCTAATAGCTAATATGAAAGATAAACTAATGTCAAAAGTGAATATTTTAACTGTTATACCTGGTGGTGGACTGAGCTTTACTCCATTCTTGAAACTCCATTGAGCAGGAAAGATTCCAGGACTGTCCCTGTGACACACAAACAATCTGCTTCCTCCTTTTTTATCGGTTTCCTCTCTCATATCATCCATTTGGACCAGAAAGTACTGATCATTGAAGACCTATAACGCAAAATACAGACGATCACATTACTGAGATCATATTCTCCACAAGGACCACTGATTATGAATAAATGGCATTTTGATTTAATATGTGCTAATACAAGCAGTGATTTGTGGTCAGTTTGTATACTTCTTTTTTTCTAATACAAAAACAGATTCAGACAAACCACCTGCTTTGAAAATAATAATTAAAAAAAAAAACTTCCACAAACAGCCAGAAAATAAGGAAGTGAATCTCTAGCACTAACCAGAGACCCATTTCTTGTAAACGCTTTATAACAAAAGAACATAAGGACGCACTTATGATAAAGAGTAAAACTGATAATAATGTTAAATAAATAAATCAACTAATTAATTAATAATTATAAATGCTGAGGAGGCATCATATTTTATTTTGGACCAATGTAGGAAACTCAGTGTTTTATAACTCAGTGCGTGTAAATATACGGGAGTTTATACGCTTTACCCTGACGGCCCGAGAGATCTGTGGAGGGCGGCCGAGGCGGCGTATGACCACCTCCGCAGAAAAAAAAAAAATAGATTAATAGATAGATAACTTTCTGACTGAAGGAGTAGTGTGCAGCAAGGCTGAGGGTAAAAGTCATGACCTAATGCAGTATAAATACACTGGCAAGGGCAACAGGAATAATACAATAAGCAATGTCCAATTTTAGGAACTACTTCTTTTAGAAGAAATAGTCACATCCAGACTAAGATGAAAAGACAACCTCAGTTTTCTTGCGTTCTATTTCCATTTTATTTCTTCAATCCAAAAACAAACCTATATATGTACTGAATTTCTAGATCCATATCCCAGGTTAGAGCGGCTACATTTACGGCACGTGGTGGACGATCTTTAGCTTATTCATACAACTGAGAAATTAAAGGTTCCTTGCTCCAGAGTTTGCCATCCTGAGAAAAGCCAAATACACCAGAAACTACAAAACAAATACTGCATAAACAAGTGAATCACCTTGTAGTCTAATCCAGATATGTTGACCTTGCAAATTATAGCTATGCAATACCATGAAAGTGGGCGGGTCCATGTAGATTTCTGTGCTTATATAGAACCTGATGAGTATCTTGAGTGCAAATGTGTACACCTTACCGTTACATTAGGCAAAAGGCTAAGTGTGTCACCTGGGCAGGGGAGTGTGTTACCTTGGCAACAGTAGCAGGACTGATGGTGAAAGGCGCAATAGGATCTACTGCCTCCAGCTTCATCCCTTCAGTAAAGCAGTGAGGAATGATGGCTGGACGATCCTGAATACACACGACACACGCACACACATGCACAATATAAAAAAAATTATTTAGTATAATCATTTTATACTTTCCTCATTTAAATGTTCATAAACTTCTCATTCAATTACACATTCAAGTAAATGATCATAGGTACAGAAGACAATCATTTACTCACCTTATAAAACTCCTCACTAATACTCGAATCCTGTGGCTGATTAGCAATGGCCTGTCTTACTTCCTCCCATTCTTCTTTAGTCCGCAACGGTAGCAAAACTACGCACACGAAACGCATACAAAATAATTATTACCTAAACAAACATACAACACCGTTGCTCGCCTACAACCTAGAGGACTCTGATCTACCAGATTCCACTTCCCCTGCTGTATTGATAGTGGTGGTATTGAAACCACTTTATTCAGTGGTTTGTAATGATATCTGGATTCCCATAAAGTGTACAATAATCATGAGCTTGCTTATCAACCAATCTATTGCAGATCTTTATATCTGAACATGAAGGACCATAAAACCTAAAACAACAACAGGCTTCCGGACAAATTTTTTTTTTCTTTTAGATCTATTAAAAAAACTATATATATTAAACATTCTCTGCTTTTACAGAGTTATAAATCGAAATGAATTAATGTCCATTTTTAGCAAAATGTCTCAGCTGCATGAATCATATTTGTAGAAAATGGCTTTTTAAGAACATTCCGAAAAGCTCAGCAGAACTGAAAACTGCATCTTGAAATATCCGGTATTGAATGATTTCTTGTACTGAAGGCATTACTGGAAAAATAGTCTATTTGGAGTTTGTGCTGGGGAAAGAAGGGGGGGGGGGGGGGGTGGTTGGTTGTGGAAAAGGTTTCTTTGAAAATTTTATCCGTGGCACAAAGATGCTTGGTGGAAACTTAGGAAACCTCATCAACCAAAGAAAACCATTCCCAGAGTGAAGCATGGTGGTGCTAGCATCATTTTGTAGGGATGCGTTTTGCCAGCATGGTCTTTGGAAATTGATCAAGGATGCACAAAGGATAGATAGAACCAAATACAAGTCAATCCTAGATGGCAGCCTGTTCCACTCTGTAACAGACATAGATGGAGGTTCACTTCAATTACACTTCACTTGAATAGTTCAACAACACCAAGAACCCGAATGTGTTAAAATGATCTAGTCATCGGCCAGACCTCAATCCGGTTAAGAATCTTCGGCAAGACATCTGCTGTATGCCGAAGCTCTCCATCCGATCTGACAGAGCTCAAACAATTTTGCCAAGAAGAACGGACAGATCCAGATGTGCAAAACTGACAGACACGTTTACTAGAAGACCTGCAGTTGAAATTGCATCCAAAGGTGCTTCAAGCAAGTACTAATCCAGGAAAGTGGATACTTAAGCAACTGATAACTGTCTGCGTTTTCTTGAAATATTTTCCAGAAAAAGAGAAAAAAAAAAGGAGGTTGGCACTCAAGCCCTCATGGCTCACCTGATGGAGGACTGAGGGTGCAGCCGTGTTCTTTGGCCCAGCCGGGGAGGTGAAGCATGGGGTTTAGGTAGAAGATCCAGGTAACTGAGTACGTATCAGGGAGTCCTTCTGTGCCAGCGTAGCGGAGACGGAGTCGCCCCCCGACGTTGTCCTCGATCACTGCGCCCCAGACCACACCGGCATCCTCTTTATCCACCAGCTCTACGCTGAGATCTGGAGTCAGCAGGTCTACAGGGTTGCACCCTCGCTGAGCCTAAGGTTCAAAGAACGCATCCAATGGATAACACGTGTGCATAAGGACAGAAACAGCAGGTATTGTATTTTCATTACTTACCCCTTCTAGCAGGTTGGCCGGTGCGCTGCAGGATTCTGACAGAGATTTCTCCAGCAGGGACTCCCAGTCCTGATGCTTCTCTCGTACGCCTGAACAAAAAAAAACACCATACGGTATGTAAAATGGAAATGTCGTTGTGAGCAAAGGAATCCACAGACCCTTAACCACATACAACAGTTGAAACCAGACTACCTTCCTGGAACCTTTATCTTTTTTGCAATCTCAAATCTCTTTATTTAATTGATCAGGACTAGACTCTGAGTCAAGGTGAGTACAAATCCACTTGGTCTTAAAGCATAACACGTACTGAGCCTAGTACACATTGCATCCTTTTAGCATGTGAGCAAAGTGACTAGCACATTTTGGATGGCGTATAATATTGAGCTGCGATCAAAAATAGAGCACAGTCTTGCACAGGCCGTCCCATCCCCCCACTTCCTCAACACGGAGCACAAATCAAGTTTGAACTTGCACAATGTTGCATGATGCTGCCAGGAACAAGACAAGCTAAATTATAATCACATCACTAGTTAATCCTCTGCAGTTCCTCCTGCACTATACGTTGCTTAAAGTACAATTACGATTTATAAAAAAAAATTTTTTTTATCAACTTATTCTTCAGCACATGGTGCATTTCCATAAATATTTATAACCAGAATGGAGTGCAATTAAAAATTAAACACTAGTTTTACTCTTTAGGAACATGGAGCATTACGAAAAAGACGTTGGTTGTTAGAAAAGAAAAAGAGTGTGGAAAAAAAAAGCTCATAACCCCTTGCTCTCACCCTCAGGCGGTCTCATGGGCCGACTGTGCTGCCTGCTCCAGCCGATGGGGTGCAGGTCAGCGGTCATGACGTCACACCAGAAGTCGGCGCGCCGGTCGTCGTTGTAGCCTTCGTATCGTAACAGCAGCAGCTGGCCGCAGGTGGTGATGATGGTGGCCACCCAGTAAGCACTGTCGGGTTCTCCACGCACCGAAACCTCCAGCTTCATACCAGGAGTCAGACCCGTCTGCAGGCCTTGATCCATCTGAATTAGCAACACAGCATGTCACAAGCATTATGTATTATGTCGCTTAATGTATTACCTCTTGAATCCTAATCAGCACTTTAAGCACCCAGACCCCCAAAAACTTAACGCAGATTCAACGTTTATTCAGTTTCCATTTCAAACAATGACGTATCTCTAAAATACTTCCACACATTCCGTCTCATGGACCACAACAGAGTCACCATGAGAGTGTTTTGTCTGCCAATATTGTACACATGAATTAGGCAAATGCAATCACAGCAAATTATTTAGAACATATATACAGTAAGAATATAAGTCTAGTTAAAAAAAAGCCTTATTGATGACATATTTGAGTGAAGTACTATAGAAAAAAACTCTTTAAAATCATGCAGGTTGGTTATTATGCTTTTGTCTGCTTTATTTAATCTTACAGCACTATGTTACATCCGACTGACTTTGATTTCATGGGCAGCTGAAAGGCTTCACTTCCTTTTATTAGCGAGCGCTCAGTTTAATTTGCTTATGCTTCCTTTCTCTTAAATCTGTTATCCATCATCATTTCCCGGTCGAATGTTTGCCAGGTGTATTTTTTTATAAGCTTTTATGATTTTGTTATTAACATAGAGACACGAGTCTTAGCTGCTTAGTAATATAGAAATAAACTGCATATATATATATATATATAGGGTAGTAGTGGATATTAGCAGAAAGTGGATCAGGAGCATGCATAAGCAGGAGAGGAGGCCAAGCTGTCTTCTTGCTTACATGTTTGAAGGCATGGTGAGGTACGGACAGAGCTCCCGTCTCCTCCAGATAATCGTCCCAGTTAAACTCTGACGCGTCCTGACCAGAGTCCACCTCTGAAATAGCACAGAACGTATCACATGCTACGTGTACATTATTAACCACACACACACACACACTAGGTTAGTTTACATAGATATGGGCTGTATGTCCAAAACATATTGAACTATGTAACGACATTTTCATGACCCACACAATACGGATCGAGGTTTGTTGAGGTTTTGCTAACGAAGCACCGACATTCCACTGAAACCAACTTTACAAACTATTGATTCATGAATTTGTGTTATTGTCCATGCGGTTATACTTTCAGGCCAGGGCTGACGTCGATATCGTGATGTCACAACTGGACTGTCTGAGATAAATCACAGGTACAGAAAATAACATGTTCGTAGTTTATTTAACATTATTGGAAGGAGTCTCCGGTGTCAGCACTTTTGTAAAAGTGTAAGCTGGAAATTGAAGTTTTCTCACATGGGAAACTCGAGAATGGAGCAGTTTATGCTTTGTGGTTTCTCAGTAACATGACAAGAAAGATATATTTATATACAAATGAGTGTGTGGTTCTTTAATAACTGTATAAAAAAAATTGGCAGACTTTAAGGTGTATGAGAAATAATAAACTTAATGACACCTTTTTTATTGCAAAATCAGCTACTCTGAGGTTGTGGCAGAAACTCAGCTTCGTGTCGGTGTTAACTACGCTCCTGTAACCGCACAAGTAATTCCTTCCTGATGACAGCGACAGGGTTCAGAATCAGCCAATTTACACTGAATTTCTCTTTCGTTATGGTCCAAAATTGAAATGCATCGGTTTGAACGGCCAACGTTAAAAACTAGAGCGTTCGTGACACGTGCTGCAATTATTTACAATGAATAAATAAAATTACACTTAAAAAAAAAAATCCCTTACCGGACTCCAGCACATCTTGGTTCATTTTGTAACCGTATCTCACAGCGTCTGTAGGAGGAATGAAGAAGAAAGAAAAAAGAATGATTGAAAAGATGTAAGAGCTGAAAGAAAGAAAGAGAGAGCGAGAGAGAGAGAGCGAGAGAGAGAGAGCGAGAGAGAGAGAGAGAGAGAGAGAGAGAGAGATCATGATACAGAGATCAGTGTGGAGATAAATAAGCGGGCGTTTCTAAAAAAGCTACGTTTGACATGTCAGTGTGCGTGGGAAGGAGAAAGTAGACAGTGGGTTTCAAAATACATACTGATGCTTTGAAACAGCGAGATGGCCAACAGCTAAACTAATTCAAGGCATAATTAAAAAGCCAGACTCGCCTGCGTTTGCGTTTCTAGCCAGTGTGTGATTAGGATGATTTCCAAACACACAAAATAAAAAGTGCTTTGTTACAGCTGTAAACATCTGTCCACTGAGTCCAGGATCAAAAAATCTGAAGTTTAAAAATTAGAAAATGGCCTTCGTATAAAATTCCCCAAATCACTGTGGAACAATAAAGGTTAAATAGTCGAGCGTTATATTGAACTCTCGAACTAACTCACTCTCTCGCGCACTCTCTCTCTCTCACTGCAACATTTGTTTCATGTGTGAAACTGGTTCTGATTTTCTTATTCAACAAAGCTCATTGTGATGTCTGCAATGATTAGGGATCACACACACTTCAAACCAGAAAAGGACACACACCCTCACACAAACTCTATAGCGATAGAAAAGCTATTTTCCCACAACTGCCACATGGGTCGTGACGAGCGTGAACGCTGCGCACATTTGACACTCAGCCCTATTGATGTGCTAATACGGTTGAAGGACAATTGCTCTTTCTGGCTGTGATCTGATCAGTTTTGAAGGACAGTCATGTCTGTGTTGAGGTTTATTTTCTTCCTGAAGATCACGTAGAACGTGATATTTGTTTTGAATAAGGTGCGCTGGGAAAATTACATGTTGCTGATCTAAATGTCCAAAACAATGCAGAAAAATCTAATATAAAATAAATTCTGTAATAAGAGGAGTAAAAAAAAAGGCAGTTTCAGAAACTGGTGATCTTCTGGGACTCACACACGGCTAGAGTTTGCTGCTTTTGTCGCAGCTAGTGTTACACAGAATGGTGCAAAAAAACAAAAAAAAAAAACACGCATCCTGTTGAGCGTCAGCTTGCGGCCAGCGAAACCTCTCTGATGAGACAGATCAGACGAGAATGACCAGACAGCTGACAGGAAGGCAACGGCAAGTAACTGTGGTGAGCAGAAAAGCATCCCAGAATGCACTGTGTGGAGAACGGTGTGGCGGCTTGGCTATCGGTTTCCACTCCTGACTTTTAAATCGTAAACATGTTTAAACATGTTTATGTATACAGTAAAGTGTAACATGAAATGCTCTTTAAATTGTGCTTTTTGATCTAAAAACGTCACAGCTGTATGAAACTTTGTGTAAAGTGTCACAGCTTGCACTCGAACCTTCTCGAATATAAACCGTTTAACGGTGGAAAGGAAAAGAAAAAGTCTTAAAAACGTTGAGAGAAAACAGTTAAAACAAAGTGGCATTAACTCCACAGCTCCATTCAGCCCGAGCTGTCAAGTTGTCTTTGTGATGCTTGACATCTCTATTAAAAGGAGAGATGAGGGAGCGACAGGCTCGCTCTGACAGGCGCTAGCTGACCCGAGCCACCCGCCGTGACCCCCCACGCCTCCCTCCCCAATACCCCCCCAATCCTCCTCCAACACATTGTGCTCAGAGTGGAGCTACGGAGACGTGGGGGATTGTGTCCCAGAGCTCTCCAATGGAGGCGCGAAAGAAAAGGCCAGCCTCAAAGCCCTGCACGCTGCTCTTTCTACACCGAGGCAGACGATGAGAGAATAAAGAGAGCTGAAATGAAGGAAGGAAGCGGCTGGAGACAGAGGAGGAATCTGTAGGGATTTCTGGAGCGAATAGTTTTTACATTCCACTGGATTAACGGTGGTCGATCACCAAACTGCCCCGAGAATGCAGATACATAAATGCCAAACACACACACGTAATAACGTCCCGCATCTGGTCGCGACATCAATGCTAATATCTTGTTAATTTTATATATGAACAGAAATGGAACGGAGGATGACTCTTTCTCTCCTTTTTTTTAATATATACCGAACACAACAAGTCTGCTTTTTTCCAGTCTCCTCATGCTGCTACCACAAAAAACCCCTCACTTTGTCGCAACACAAATACACAACCACACAATTCTCAAAGGAGAAAGTATACACCAGGCTGCAACGTTCTAACAATCTCAATTGGGTTATTACACTCGCAGCTAGTTGAGTACACACTCAAAAATCATGCTAACGTGATAGACATACAGTGTAACAGAAAACCTTTATCATGCTAAACACCACCCCAAGCACTCAAACAGCCACCCTGTGAACTCTAACCTCACTGTTATCACTAGTTCTACAGCCAGGAATAGAAAGTGCAGAGAATGAACGGGAGCTTTATTAAGGACTTCTGTTCTGGGACTGTTTTTTTTTTTTAAAGCCGCTGGTCACATGACAGAAACCAATGACAAGTAACGCAACAACTTGTATTTTCCACCAACTTCCTATAATGAATCCTGACCTGAAACTCTGCACTAAATGTGATGCTTATTTCCATTTCTAAAATCTGTTATTAATTTTAAGAAACGCTATCGCTAAACCTCCAACATCACAGATCCAAGATTTCACTGGATCTGAGGTAAAAAGTCCCGTCACAAACAAACGGCACAAGGTGAAACCATACCTTGAGAGAAATTTCTGGACTTCTTCTGGACTTCAGCATCAGCATCAGAGGGACTGACCTCCTGCTGTCTTGTTGTTTTAGCTGCAGACTGAAGAACAGTGTCTACAATAAACAGTTAAATTAACGCTAATCACGCTTGTATCGCATTCCTGATTCTGGCAGAGCGTGCGTGCCAGTATGCGCTAGTATGAGGGAGATGCTTTCCAAGGAGACGACAAAGCACTTCTGTAAGTCGCTCTGGATAGAAACGCTTGCCAAATACTGTAAACGTAAATGTAATTTATTCATTTGGCAGGCGCCTTTATCCGGCGCGGTTTAATCCAAGTGAAGCGCTGTTGAAGGAGCCGGCGGTCACACAAGTGCTGCATATCCTACTGACTGGAAACGCTACTAATATATCAGTCCTTCAGACTACGATTGATAACAGTGCAAAACAAAAAAAAAAAAAAAAAGAGGCAACTTTCAATACAACAACCACTACTAATAATAAACTTGTATACAATCTCCTCCAAAACTATTGGAACAACTAGGAATTTTTTTTTCTTTTCTTTTTTTTTTTCTTCTTTTTTCTTCCCCCGTTTACTTTTTGTCTGTAGACTGCAGACATTTGGGGATTACATCGCAAGAAAAATACGAGAAGGCTGTTTAGAATTTCAGCTGTATTTAAAAATGTGTTAAACTACATGGAACGCAGCACATTTCGTATCGAAACAAACGATTTGTAGGCGAGCAAATAAATCTTGTTCATGTTCCTGACAGGTGTTTCTGATCAGGATTGGGCTCACATGGCTGTTTCTGGAACATTTTCAGTAATCTTTATTGACAATGAAACTAATAACGGGAGCAGCAGAATGAATTCAGAGATTTACAGAAACATTCTGTCTCAGATTTTACACACAATGCATCCAGTATATTTGGGAGGAACGTCATATTTCAACATTCTAGAACACAATGCAACAACATTCTAGAACAAAATGCAAAGTCAACAAATCTCTTCATCAAAGGAGAAAGAGTGGAAGGATTTAAACCGACCAAGTCAAACACCAAGTCAAACACCAGACTTTAACCCAATTAAGCAGCTGAAGAGGAGACTGTAGATAGAAAACAAACGGAAAGTAGCTGCAGTAAAAGTCTGGAAAAGCATCACAACAGAAGAAACCAACAGTTTGGTGAAGCCTCTAAGTTGTTGGCTTGATGAAGTTACTGCCAGCAGGAAATGTGCAACCAAATATTAACTGTTATTTACTTTAAGAATAATCTGTTTCTGTACATTTGCTCTGGTTGGTCTGATACAAAAGGTATCAGATACATCAACATTTCCCTCTAGTCACTGCAGGTATCGTAAGCAGTTATTAAAAATGATGAATAAACACTAAAACACACCAGAACATGCAGTTAAAGGAAAATAATCAATGACAGAGCAGTGTTATGAAGTTGATTACTTTCCAAATCACAGCAGGTTTTATTCCACCAGCAGTTTTTATTCATTACAAAGCAACATGGCGTACTTTTTATCTATTTATATTTACATTTAAATTCAATGGACAACATCACATCACAGCAGCTATAAACGACAACTGGTGGATAAAAGTATCCGATCTGCTCCGTCATTGTTAAATATAAACTGATTGATATGAACTCTGACACGTTTTCACATAGCAGAGAGAAATAGCAGTGATTACGCTGCGTTGTTGCGGTTGTCGTTATTTTCGTCTGTGTTCCAAGTTGATGGACAGATAGCACTACTGTGCGGTCTGTTTCCGTCTTTAGCGATTCAGCTCGGAGAATATTCGGTCAATATTTTATCAATAATGTGATCATTTTGGAATAAATCTTTTGAAATATCCTTTGCAGCATGCTAACATTTTATATCATATTGTAAAAGAAACATTGATTTGAAGGAGCTTATTTGATGCTAAATCATTTAACAATGTTAAACTTTTTTAATCCAAACCTACACATCATGTATAGCAGAAATGTCTTCAGGTATCATTATAACATTTTGGTATAATCACAAACCCTTTGCTACAACACAGCATAACAAATCTCTGTTGCAAAATACTGTTCGCACAACAGTTTTCCAAACTGCTCCTCTGAGGCTTTCCTGCCATTTCATCGCCTGGTTTGGTGCTCAGAAAGAGCAAAGACATGGACTGTAAGGACTGTCAGAGTTCCCTGAGAACTAAATTGGGGGAAAAAAATGGAAATAAAATCAGCGGTAATAAAACGCTGAGTAGAAGAGAAGAATCTACAGGCTTTTGTTGTTGGGAAAAAAATCTGAGGTGGGAAGTTCAGATTCGAGCGTTGATTCAGCCAGCGTTAACGACGCCTAGTTATCACCCGTGTTGCTACTTTTAACGCTATTGATTCTGATCTCTTATAAAAGTCTCACTATGTGCCACCTGGATAAATACTGAACAAAAATAACAAATAACCGACTCGAGTTCGCATCAAGTCAATTAGGGCCTGTCCTTGTAGGCGTGGCCTATTCAGATTCAATTACAAATAGCTGTAACGATTATAAGATGTATATTATCTGTTTTTAGACATTGTGTTATTTTTTGTTTAAGTAAAAAAAAAAAAAACCACACATTTTGAAAAATCTAGATGATTTTTTCCCCTAACAAATGTTACCTCCTGAAGTGTTTTATTCCTCTTATTCTACTATTTAAGAACAATAAATATCAAAAAACAACATCATTTATAGTTTTCTGTTGAGAAACACTCGCAAAACACATTCATTCTTGCTATCACTTCTGTTATAGATGTTGTTATAGACAAAACTCTGACACTTCTGTCTTAAAATGGAAAAAATAAATGTCTCCTTACTGAGTATTTCACCAGATCAAGTTTCTTTTGTTAAATAACAAAACATTTGAATGTGTTTAACTGTTTTAAGGTGTTTATTATAAGTCTTTGATTCTGCGCCGCATGCGAGGCCAGGTGATGTAAATTACTGTCAGAGCTGCTTCTATAGAAAATTATACAAACATTTACACTTTCTGACCAATCAGAATTGAGAATTCAACAATGTCATGGTCTAAAATGTTTTATAAGTCATTAAGTCATTGTTGCACTGGAGCTGTGACAGGAATGAACTTCAGGTTTGGTCTGAATATTCTCCTGTTTTTGTTTTTTTTTTGGGCTAATTTGCAGAAACTCTCAATTCAGATATTGCTTTTCTGCTTTTGTCTTCTGACTTGTATTGTTAAAGGCACTATATAAATATAACAGGGCTAAGCCTTGATCTATCTATAGGCATGACTCAGTGTGGCAAGCAAAGTTACTTCCATCCCGCTTTCTATGCACATGTTGAATATCTGAGATAAATAGCTGAAACTCGACTAGAAAAGCTGACACCTGATGAGTCTTCAGTTTTATGCGAATACCAGCATCAACGCATCACGCTCATCATCCTGTAGATCACTATCAATCTGAGGCTCTGATGAGGTGAGCATTATAACTTCACTGAAAAATACTGAGTAAAATAACCTCTAATGCACCCGCTCCATGTTTCTATAGTAGCAGAACGCTCGCATGGATTTGTTGAGCGGAATAATAGTTTTATAATAAACGGGTAAATAACATGTTATTTTAAAACAACGAATAATTGCTGAAGCATTCTGTGAAAAGAGGTTTATATCATTATATCATTTAGCGCTTTGTAACTGTCTGGAAGTTTCCTGCCACAAAAGATGGTCCAGTTTCTTAGTAACGTGACAAGTTGTAGGTTTTTTTTGTGCCTCACAATTTAAACTATTTCAAGCATGATCTGTAATGACTGACAAATTGATGTTGTGACAAAGCGGTTAGTTTTATTGGAATCCTTAGTGACAAGACTTTATACAATAACCACACGAGCGATGAGTTTCTAGCTGGTTATATTTTCCACAATACCCAGAACTGCCACAGGACTATACATGGCAAACAGCAGCAGGCAGGTATATATTTTTCCCCGATGTTAAGAGAAGAAAAACACGGACACGTATATATCTGGAAAACATAGCAGAAAAACGCTGAGTTGGGTGAAAAACGGTAGGCAATTATGCCCAAGGTGGACAAAGAAAAACACACGCATGGAAATGAATCCCGGGGTCAGTGGTGGCTCAAGTGGTTAAGACTCTGGGTTGTTGATTGGAGGATCAGGGTTCAAGCCCCAGCACTGCCAAGATGCCACTGTTGGGCCCTTGAGCAAGGCCCTCAACCCTCCCTGCTCCAGGGGCGCTGCCCTCTGTGCGAACCGAATCCCGTCCAAATAAGGCTACGGAGGAATCGAACGCTTGGTTAGCACGACCCCACCGTCGTTGATGGTTTTTCTCCTTTAACACAGCATGTCCTGTCATGTTTTATTCCTTCCATGTAGCTACACCAGCAACATCACCCTGTGACATCACTTCAGCACAGAGTCTCAAACTTCTCACAGCAATGACACCAACACAACCCCCAGACACCAGGTGACCAGCTGAACCACTGAACACACCGTGGACCCCTAACACACACATGGTTTAATGGTTCTGGGTGGAAATGTTCTTTAAGAAATCAATGCAAAACTTGTTCTGGGTGTAACAGCAGTGCACTGACTGTAAAGTGTGTGTGTGTGAGCAGTAAAGCAAAAGATAACAATATAGGAACTGCAGACATTGTGTTCTTATGCAACCCCAAACCCTATGAACGGCTTCCAGACTGAACAAACACACAGGATTAATAATCGTTTAAATAAACAAACGAGAAATGTTTTATTATTATTATTTATCAGAAAACTCGAGTCTAGACGCAGTATATTCTGCTCCACATAAATAACCGGCAATAGCGTTTGCACACGCGCGCGCACAAACACACACACACACACGCACACACACATGCACGAGCGCCGATTAAGCAACTTTCGCACATAAAGACACATCACTAAAGCGTGTTTTTTTACACGTTATAACCCGATCTGCGTGTGTTATAATGTCTATTATGCTCGCAGACGTTTTTTGCACCATGTGAGCCCAGGCTCGAGCATTAAAAACCGCCCGGAACCAAGTCAACTTCAACCCAAACGTCATTCGAGCTCAAGTCATCTTTTATTTTTTTATTTACAGGCGAGAAAAAACACATCCGAAAGCAGCAGGAACGCACCAAGCCGACGCAATAAACCCCAAACCGGTCTAATATCACCACCCAAATTGTTTCTTACCTCCACGGAGTTTTTTTCTTCCTTTAATAGATGCCGTGTCTCTTTTTTTTCCGCCTTCGTTACGTTCACGACCTCATTCCAATATGGCCCAAAAGTGCTACTGCGCATGCGCGGACGTCTAACCTCCCCGTCCGCGTGCTAAGCATTTCATCTCATATTGTCGGGTTGAAACACATAAAATAAAGAAAAAGATCACACCGGTTTATTGACCTGTTAAACGTCTAGGATTTTAACTCGGAGGGTGACGTGTGACGTCTAGACGTAATTGCACAATTTTTTTTTATTACTGATATTCAGAAAGAGAGAGAGAGAGAGAGAAAGAGAAAGAGAGAGAGATAGTGGCACGAGACGCCTCCTTTAACCTGCTCAGGTTATCTTATAGAATAACTTAATCCTCATGAAGTTACCCTAAATAAATAATCAGAAATACATCATTTCTCACTCATCCCTTGTTCATGGCTTCGTGCTGCAGACACTGTGCTGTGTCTCGACTTCAGCTCTAATCTGAGACTCAGTGTAATGTTAATATGGCGGAATATTTCAGCATTGTTGTGTGGTTTCTTACCAATAATGACAAAACTTATACAAAATTAAAAAAAGAAAAACGTATTAACGAGATAGCAAATTAGTCAACAAGTATTAGAATTAAAAGTATTATATATTTATTATATGCATCATTCCTGTTTCATGTAAAAAATGTTTATATATTGTATTATATTATATTATATTATATTATATTATATTATATTATATTATATTATGTTATATTCTGTATTTATTATATGCATCATTCCTGTTTAGTGTAAAAATATTTAAATATTATATTATATTATATTATATTTTACAGCATAAATTACTGTTGCAGCAGTCAGTTATTTCAATGCAAAGCTTTAAGGAAGGTCAAAGATAATTGATGGAAATAGTTTACTGCTATTATTATTGTTGTTGTTGTTGTCACCGTTGTTGTTTATTTATTTATCTTTTTTTCAACAAGTGAGTTCTTCATTTTAAACGAAATTGTGTCTTTATTGTTCAGCACGTCCAGGTTTTTTACAGGTAAACCAGACAAAGGCGGAACTCCAGAGACATAGTTACACACCGTGACCAGAAGAGGGCGACAGATTCAATATTTAATATTAGTTTCAGAAGACGTGTTCAGCGGTTCATCAAAAATAAACTCGTGTTTCATTTAGACATTCTTGTAATTTCACGTTTCAATATGTGCACATAGCTACTATAAAACTATAGTACTTATCATTTAAAATAACTTTTATAAGCGTAAAAATTGTTTACAATGTCATTTTATGTATTCCCTAATGTTGTTATTTTGATTTGAAATAAACAAATTAATAAATCAGAGACTGTTTTCTGTCATCTCAGCTAAGCTGTAATTGTGTATTTGTATATTGGTGAGCGAGAAATATTTGTATATTACTGTAGCGCCCCCTAGCGCTGCGGAGTCACACAGTATAACTCAAAGCACGTGGTGATAGAAATTCAGCATTTAACGTGCTTTAATTGTGCGAGTGGCTCCCAAATATGTCCTCAATCAGTATTTTTTAATATCTGAAAAAATACTTTTTTTTTTTTAATTAAACAAATAATCGTGTAACAGCAATTATTTATCTTTCCTTCTTTTCAGTTTCTCCTTGTAAACACACACTGAGATGGAGGGTTTATAAAAGGAGTCATAAATAAATAAATGAAATAGTTAACATAGTTCACATAGTTTTTTCTTTCTTTCCTTCAAAGTTATGTTGAAAACAACGTTATATTTACAAAGTTATGTAAAAAAAAAGTTTTATTAAACATTTATTACCATAATCTAACCATTATTATTATTATTATTATTATTATTAGTCAGTTGTAATGCTATAATCCAAGTCATATGTTAAATGTCACTTTTCGGTCATAAATGTTATTACACAATTTCATTATTTGCTCAGGATAGGCCTTAAATCTTTTTTTTTTTTTAAATCGTGTTAAATAAAAATTCTATTCAACAATATAAGGAGGTACTGAACATACAAATGTTTACCTGTGTCAAAAAAATGCAGAGATAAAAAAATATTTAGAAGCAGCTAATAACACCCACAACTCCGTTGCTATTAAAAGAAATATAGAATTTGCAGCAGCCTGTTTTGAATATCAAAACCTTACCTGCCTTTATTTTATGACACAGTAACACTTACCTGTTCAATAACTAAACTCCAGTGATGTTTGAGGTTCTAAATACATTCATGAGATAAAATATGAAAAATTAAAAATAAAATAAAAAAAAAAAAAGCCATTTTAGAGAATTTAGGGTGACTTTAAAATACTTGCAATCATTCTCCTAATTTTTCAACATGATTCAAAGGAGAGTTAATACTCCTTCCTTAATAAACACCACATAAACTATGACTCCAGGCTTCTGCGATAAAGATGCTTTTTATTATAATTGGTTCTGAAGTGTAATAAAAAACAAAAAACATCCTTATCTTCCCAACAATGACAATAGCTCAGAACAATATACATACATTTATATATATATATATATATACACATCTTAATTCCTAAAAAAAAAACAAAAAAAAAACAACACCTACATGTATAGTAACATCATATATCCTTTATCTCAGTTATTAGTTTATGTGGATATTAAACCTCCACCCACTATTTATTCTGTAGCAAAATCTAGTACCATAGACTATAAGAACAATAGAATGATTTATTTTGGCTCTAGTTTCTAGAACACAGGAGTGTGTTGGATTAGCAGGCTAGATGTTGCCTTTCTTTGTGGAGATATTTGGAAGGTGATCAGTGAATCCAGTACTCCTGCTTTATATTTTAAGGGAAAATCTGGTGTAAATGCAAAGGTGTTTTTTTAAAAAAAAAAAAAAAAAAAAAAAAAAAAAAGGGCAACACTAGAAAAGAAAAGAAAAAAACAAAAACACCACCAATTTGTCAATAAAAACAACACTGCTGATGAGTGAGGAAAATCACTGGCATTTGTGAGGTTGTGAGTTGTGAGTGGGAACAATTTTCCTACGGGTCAACCAATACCTGCTTCCTATATTACAACATCAAAATACAGTACGTCAGATACAGTTCATTGGATCAAGAGTAATAAAAAAAATAAGAAAAGAAAAAGAAACATTTAGTACTTGGTCCCTACGGGGCGCAGTGGTATTTGTTTGTGAGCAGGTTCTGCTTGTGCATTTTCCTGATCTAGTACACTTCATTCACACTTTGAGCAGAAGAGCAAGCATGGGCACGTTAGGTCAAGGAAAGTGAGTATTTGTGACTGAGTTCATGCAGAGGGTGGGCGTGTCTAACACTGGTTGGACCCAGAGAGCTCCAGTGCCCTCCGAGTGCGTGTGTCTCAGTTACAGCAATAACAACATGTCTCATTTCTCCATAATAGCTTCCAATTTGGGGTTGATGAATGAGAAGCCGGCGAATGCAGACTGGTCCATGGAGTCTATCAGGTTCTTGTCGCTGTGTGAGAGGCGGGGTTTCTCGCTCAGGAATTCACGGTCAAAGTTGCTGCAGTCGTTGGGGGATTTCTGTGGTTGGACGAGAGCACACGTCAATCAGAGCGCAGACTGGCAATTGTCTGGCTTGCACATGGTAATCAAACATGAGAGTAATCATACTGACTGTGTTGCGGTTCATTAAATATCAATTTAGTTCCAATCAGAGTGCGTTCGCTTGGAACGTTTATTTGACTTTCCCAGCCTATGCATCAAACTGGCATTATTTTTCAACTCGACTCAAAAATATGATCAAATTCTAGAAGTAAAACCCAAGAAATGTTGATAACCTGTGTGTTAATACGATAATTTGATCAATTGTCCACATAAATAATCAACTGCCTAAAATCTGTATCTCACTGGTGCTTTAATATCTGTACACACTCAAGGGCAAGTATAAAACACCAAAACCTCCAGGAAGACATATTTTGTGCAACCGTATTTTAAACAATTTTCTCTACCAAAATATCAAAGTACAGTTTTCCATACTTAGATGAAACCAGCAAATCATTGTTACTACTTTTATCTAAGCTTGATTTTTGCCCTTCATGCCCCGATATAATGTGCTAATTGGAATAAAACACTAAACAGGCATAAAGCAATAACACGATCAGACTGATGATCAGATCAAATACCACAGAATCACAGACTCTCTAATGACTTGTTATGTCCGATTATTCATCATGATTATAGACGTAATCACCCGAGTCTTCACCTCATATAGACGTATATTTGTAATGTAATCGGACAATGTAAGAAGCCTAAGGAGCGTACCACTTTAGGCTTGAACGGGGGTGTGACCTCTCGTTTCTCAAGTGCAGGCCAGTTGATTGTCTTGAAGAAGGCATGTCCACGTATGTTCCCCACGATGCCAAGCCGGCGGGTAGGTTCCCTTTCGAATAACTATAAAACAGAGATATTACAGTTGAAAATTAAAAAAAAAATCTAAATTAAAAGCACAATTCAGCAGCATAGGGTTATGTTTTGTGCAGTTTCAAGGTGAATAATATAGTAATAAACAGGCAGTGTTCAGTATCTTGGTAACCTTCTCCAGCAGGTCCTTCGCCTCCTTGGTGATCCAGCGTGGGTAGTGAGGCGTTTCCATCCTGATCGATTCAAACAGCTCGTCCTCGTCATCACCTTGGAATGGTGACTGGCCAATCAGCATTTCATAAACCAGCACTCCGAACGACCACCAGTCAACAGAGAACGTGTATTTCTGCCCGAGCAAGATCTGAGCACAAACACGTAAACAGCTTTTAATACACAGCTATCATCACTTATTATTGCATTACAATTTTTAACATTCCTGGCCATTATCACATGCTTTAAATTCCTTTCTTGGAATTTCTGGTGACTGAACCTAGGAAAGTCTAGGGGAAAAAAGTATTCAAATATTAGGCATGACATGTCCTTCTCCTACAGGACATGTTTGGGTCCATGCTGACATTATTTCCTGAATATCAGAGAAAACACACACACACACACACACACACACACACACACACACACACACACACACACACATACATACACACATACATACACACATACATACACACATACATACACACATACATACACACATACATACACACATACATACACACATACATACACACATACATACACACATACATACACACACACACACACACACACACACACACACACACACACACACACACACACACCTCTGGTGCGATATAATCAGGCGTTCCACAGAAAGTGGTGGCACGATTCTCTCCAAACACGTTCTCCTTACACATGCCAAAGTCTGCAATCTTAATGTGACCGTCTTTATCCAGCATCACATTATCCAGCTTCAAGTCCCTGAAAAAAGCCATGATCACTAGGTTACAGTATATTATGAAAGACCAAAAAAATGTTTTAAACCAGTAATATAGTAATAGATTACATTCTATTGTTCAGTGATTCAGAGTTTATTGGCTATTCAGGGTAACACAGGACAAATATGAGGAAATACCCGCAATATTGTACCAGCATCTCACCTGTATATTATGCCTCTGGAATGAAGGAACTGCAGGCCACAAATAATTTCAGCACCATAAAACCTGAAGTGAAAGAACACAGAGTTTAAATATATCTATGATACATTTTACTTCCAAAACATCCAACCCATCTCACCAGACCATAATGCATGCAAACAAGTTAACGTGTCTATAACAGACTGATAATCTGTTAAAACTCAACGCAACTGACCGGTTTAAATGATTGAAAAGAAACCATCTTAGTAAGGAATATGTACTAGCCACTTTATTAGCAACCGTATAATTATACCGTCAGTCACTTATCAGCAGCACAATACATAAAATCACGCAAACACAGGTGAAGAGCCTAATTTAATGTTCACATCAAATGTGACAGTAACTGCAATAACTTCTTACAATCGTATTGATCAGAAAAGCATCTTTACACATCAAATCTCACTGCTGATGGCCTACAACAGAAGGTTACACATCTGTAAGCCTTACCGACTCTAGACAGCTGAACACTGGAAAAAGGTCAGGTGATGTTTTTCTAATCTTCAGGTACGCACTTTACCTGAATCCGCGTGAGTGTATGAATTCCACATGATTGGAATTCCACATGATTGGGCTCAGGGGAAAACTGCACTATTCGCCAGGGGTGTTGGTGCTACCACTGAGTCCATAAGTGAAATGTCTGATTGTTGTTTTTTTTATTTTATTAAAAACAACCGGGCTCTAATTAGTCACTGGAAAATCTTTCATCAGGTCTTTATAGAGAGTCTTTATATTTAAGCTTAAATGCATTACCCAATGTGCATTGCCTTTAGATAGTGAAAAATAATTATCTTCATAGATACAGAACATAGTGAAGGACCTGATCATCAAGTTCATCAGATAATCCCCAGAGTACAGTGAGTACAGATGACAGTCTTGTTTGGCTGGTTGTGCAGTTCTTTATGGGAAACTTACGTGGCTCTGTAAAGATCAAATCTGCCTTTATCCTGAATGTGAAACATCAAATCTCCTCCATTTAGATACTCCATCACAAAGAATAAGTGCTCCTGTTGACAGATATTATGTTACAGAAACATTATGTATATGCAGACTGGTATTTCCGTCATGTGTACGTGGCAGATTGTATCAATGTGTATAAATAGGATGCACAATAAATGTATACAGTGTCTTATCTAACTTTTGTGTTGTTGTAGTACTCAAAACTAAACAAAGTTTGAAAGCACAATTTCACTCTACAAGGTGTTACTGTACCTTGGTCTGGATGGTAGCGTAGAGATGAGTGAGGAAGGGGTTTTCCCAGGCTAACGCTAGCACCCTTTTCTCCACCATGGTGCACTCCACGTCATCGTCCATTAGCACCACGTCCTTCTTCAACGCCTTCACTGCAAAGAACTCGCCGCGGCCCTTCAGCTCTGCCAGGAGGACCTAACGCATGCAAACACATTACTGTAGTGTCGTTACATATCACGAGCTTCATGAATGCACTTCTAAATGTGTCCTGTTCGAACCAATCGTTATAAAGCACATGCCGATGTATACTCGAGTTTGTGTGTGTTTACTGCGTGTGTGTGGGAGTTTTCACCTTGCCGAAGCTGCCTTTACCCAACACTTTGTGGAACTCAAACTGTTCAACGTAGAGGCGTGTTGAAAGGGTTTGGTGTGGGACGGTGGCAGGTGCGGGAGTGTGACCATCCCACAGCTTGTCATACGGAGTGCTATCTGCTAACATACACAGAGAACAACAAAACAACACGCAAACACATCATCAGCAGTGTTAGGATTATTTAACACTCACATAATTAGATCATTAGGCCATAACAGTCTTAGATCATAACAGTCAGTGCGAACACGCATATTAAATGCATTATGATGCATATCTGCTAACAATGTCCCAGCAATACAGTAACAAACAGGTCACAACTTTATTTGAATATCTACAAAAGCTAATATTTTATAAGTTATTATTAAAATGAATGAAAAAAAAAACATTAAATCAGTAAATATCTGATCATTTAATTTTTTTCTCCCTATTCAACTGCCTCCAGTTATTTTATATATATATAAAATATATATATATTATATATATATATAAAAAGGAAATTAATTATATAAAGGAATAATAATAATATATAATATTATAATCTTTATTTACCACTACATTAATGTATAAAAGCTGGGGTTTGTATGCAATAAAAGAAGGAAACAGGATGGAATAATAAAGACTTACCACCAGGATCTGACGGCACATGTTTGGCTATATCCTGATAGATGCCGATGTCTGACACAGAGGGATCAGGACGCTTTGTGGAGGATTTCTGAGCAGGACAGGATAAAGAACATGTCATTAAAAACTATTTTTATCACCACCATAAAGCCATCATAAAAAGAAAGCCAGCAAACAGAAAATAGTGAATGCACGTTGATGTAAGTGGCTCCAAGTGCACTGATAACTTGGATTATAAACCACGCTGTGGGTCACTTACTAGGCTAACTTGGTTCAGAGCTTCGGCAAGAAGTTTCTGGTTTATACCACAGAGGTTGGCTACTTTTCTCTGGCATTTGTGGTGGACATTCATCGCACAGTCTAAACAGGCAGAAGACAAATATTTTTATTCAAAAAAGAATATAGAGAGAGACAATGGATAAAGAGAACTACAAAGGCAAAACGGTAACAGCAAAGATAGCTTTGTGGGTAAATTTACTTCAAAAGTACTGTTTACATTAATTTAAGCCAAATTCATAGCTAGAGGAATGGTATTTTGAACCAGTGTTAACATAATCAAAGCAGAAAAAAAAATCAATTGTGTCACGTTAGTGATTGCTACTGATGAATCATGCACCATGAGACCAGGGGTTAAGTTTCAGCCAATCAGAATGTAGTGTATGGAATAATGCATGATCACCTATTTAATAGGGTATTAAATAAATTGCTTGATTAGATGATTTATTTAAGATTCTTGATCTGCTTTTAAACATGGTATATGTGAGGCAGGAGAAGAGATGAAAGAATCTGAAAAGCTAAAAAAACGACATATATGAGCTACACGGAGAGAGAGACATACATTAAATCCCATCTCACCTTCGCATTTAAGGCCCTGCTTGACCATCCCCCAAAGCAGACTTCCGCAGTGATCACAAAAGGTAGGACTCATGTAGTTGTGAGTCTTGAAGCGATGTGGCATGTCAATCTTGAAGCGCTCTTTCTGGAACTGCAGACAAACAAAGGAGCCATAATTTACCCGGCACTGTAGACCCAGAGATCTGTGATTTCTAATGCAGCCTCGATTCCGCTGCATGGTGCCTCTCTAAATGAACAGGACTCTTAAAGTTTCCTGCTCTTTCTCAATCTACCAAGTAACTACTACCAGACGCCGAAAGCTTTGAGAAGCTTAGATATCAGGTAGTGGCTTTTGTCTATATAACACAAGTCCTGCATTGTAATTTTTCCCATAGCAGATCTTTGGTTTATCAAATGCAGACCAGTGGCTCTGTAAGCTGCCTCATTGCCACTGTGTACACGACTGAGCTGCATGGGCTTTTAGAGCGCACATGCCTCTATTGATTGATCAACAGAAGACTCTGATCCTTGTGATCCTTGTGAGTCTGTAAGCTGCCAGTCTGTCCTGCTGGAACTCAACCCATTCACTCCCAGGTCTAAAGCTTCTCGCATTAAAAAGGCACCAAGTGTTGATTTATTGCAGATTTATGGAAGAAGTCTCCTGTGTTAGTGTTTTGAAGCAGTCAAGGTAAAACTGTTGAAATTTCCAACATGGGAAACTCTTCAAGACAGTGGAGTTTATGGTCTTGTGGATTATACAATAAAATAAAACGAATATTGGATCTCGTCATCTGGCATCTAACAGACTCGTTTCACTTCTATTGCATTAACACATCAGTTCCTTTTGCTAATTTTCTGCTAACTTCTTTTTATTTGTTTTGGTACGCATGTAGTTTTATACTACTGTCCAGTATCAAATTTGACTTTGCTCGAGCTCTAGAAACTACAACTAATTCTACAGGCTGGAGGTAAATCTGTTGGCCCTCACAACCACAAGACCAGCTTGATGATATGCTTTTCAACTGAAGTTAATTCCAGACAGTCCCATGGTCACCTCCATGCACTAACTGCCTCCATGCACTAACTGCTCGCGTGTGTTTACTTTAACAGATAAACAGTGCGTCGGGCCTTACCACAGTGTCTCGGCTGTTGGTTGCCGTTCCTGTGCATCTTCCGATGATCTTATCAATGCACTTCTTGTGAATGGCCGCATTGCATTCTGGGAAAGAAGCAGAGGGCAAGAGAACAGAGGTTACATTAGGTAAGAATATGTTTTATTTAGGCTTCTTGTACATGTTTCAAATGTGACAACAAATGCTAAAATGAACCTGTCTGCTAACTAACTTAACTGCTACATGAAAAATATAACTACTATATAATACTATAACATCTAGGATTCATATGTGGTCCAGAAAGTCAGGCCAGAAGATTAAAAAAGTGAGATTACCAAAGTATCAGAATAATATTTATAAATGTTTGAGCTTTTAAGGAAAAAATATTCACTGAATTTATTTTTTGTACGTTCGTTTGTTTTCCAAACATACCGAATTGATTACTATTAGATCTATAAAACTGAAAAAATAACAATCAGATAGTGGTACAAAGATACTGACACCTGCTTTTATGTATTAAATGTAGTTGTAGTACCTGTGTGTGTGTGTGTGTGTGTGTGTGTGTGTGTGTGTGTGTGTCAGTGTGTCCGAGTAAGAGAGAGAGTTAAGAAGAGATATAAAAACACTCACGTCTGCATTTGTAGCCCTGCTTGTTGAGCCCCCTGTATATAGACAGAGAAGGTGTTAGTGTATGATCTACATTAATGTTTTATCTGTGTAGATGATTCTACAGGTGATGCTACAACCAGGCCAAAATTACTGAGCAATTTACACGCACACACACCAGAAAGGAATAGCCAAAATTTTTTGATGTGACTCAGAGGAATGCCTCAGAACCAGTAGACACACACTCGATATGCCTACACAGTAACAGCTATACCTTCTTCCTGCTATGGGTGATGATAAGTAGCAGACAGAAGAAGGAAGTGACAGGTGCGAAAACTAAATAATTATGTTTAATTATGCATATTTTACTTCAACTGATAATATTTCTACTTCAACATAATAATGCAATGTTTCCTTATAATGATGTTTCCCTCCATCCATCCACTCACCAGACAAACTCCCGGCAGACGGAGCAGAACGTTGGCTGTTTGAAAAAGGTGGCGAGAAACTCATGGTTTTTGATGCAGTGAACCTTGGCCTGTTTGATGGCTCCTCTCCTTCGAGTCAGTGTTAAAAGGGTGTCGGCCTCTTTCTCACCGGCTGATGCTTTGCTCTCTGAAACACAGATCGAAGACATTATAGACCTACAAAACACTACACTGCATATTAACGACATTTGTAATAATAAGGTTGTTGCTAAAATAATGTAAATGATTACGAAGGTCTTCAGAAGCCCCTGCATTCTTAAAGTAAGGTCAGAGAAGCCCTAGGTGTTCAATATGTATAGCCACATGGTCTAAAATTTTATCAGCATATAGTTCTTGGCATAAAGACTATACAGATACTCCTTATTGTTGTTGCTGTTGTCATTATGATTATTATGATTATTATGAACCAGACTCTTCAATGAATTGACTCTAATGACTTAAATTCATTGGAATTAAAATGATGATTATCACACACTCATGAGATTCTTTAAAATCTAAAATCTTTACCAAGTTATGCGGTCAATAAATAAATGAAAAGTACTACAAGTTTGTAATGTACTTAAGAAAGCCTTGTGCTCTGTGCTGTGTTCTGACCCCAATCTACCCTCCTCCCCCTCATCACTACCCACTGAGAAACCCCTTATAATAAAAAGACACCAAGGGGAGTTCCAGTGTATTGTTAAGTGAAGCTGACATTGCTTTTCACACTCCCTTAATTTACAGACTGACTCATCTTTCCCCCGACTGGCTAGGCAAGACCTGGCAAACGTTCCGACCACAGCCAACTATTAATTCCTTGCCAACGTTTCTTTCCGAACTTGTACACTTGTCAGTAATGTTAAATGTCATAGTATACTGTATAAAATGTAGCTATTACACACTGCACAAAAATGTCTATTTTTAAAAAAAAAAAGCTTATTAGGAAATTGTCTAAGACTGTAATTCACTTCAAGTGTAGTTCTTCGAATCAGATATTAGGATGCTCATTTCTGCAGCGTACTAAGATGCTCAGTGATGCATTAGTGCTAGGATAATGGTGGATTACCACGATGGCCTTCAAATAACCGTAACCATGCCATAGCAGCATGACTACGGTACAAATACTAAAAAATGGTAACACCCCAATGAGGCTAATGCCAAAGGCCTGTATAAGCCAAAATTTCACGCGAATATTACGTAATACGATGTCACTTTCTGTCTTATGTATTTAACGTGTATACGTAATATTTAATAATGGCGTCGAGTCTGTATTTTAATGAGTGAGAAATACACAAGGAGCAGATTGCGAAAGTAAAACATCTGGAAATTAATTGGTGTTGTGGTAAATGATATTGCGGGACAGAGCTAACGGAGAAAAGCGTGAATGGGGTCAAGACGGAAGAAAGAAAGAGGGAAGACAAAAAGAGAATGATGAGGGAAGAGCTGAGAATGATGAGAAAAGAAAGGACAGAAAGAATAAAGAAGTGGACGCAATAGACAAAGGCAAACATTATGTTTCGGTTTATGGCTTATTGACAAGACGCAGTGTTTGGCGTGTGTGTGTGTGTGTGTGTGTTTTGGATTAGAAGCTGCTGTCAGGAGGCCTGCTCACACTCTGAGGACAGAGCAGAGTTCTGTTCAGACATGAGCTCTATAAATAGGCATGACTGTGCCTCCTTTCAGGAAGCCTATGAAACAAGGGTGGAACCAGCGAGGGTGTCTGCCATCTCAACCGTTACCCTCAACAAACGCTCCAGTAACACTACACACTCTACACTGTCCTTGCTACTGCCAAAGGTGCTAAATCCTTCCTGACTTTTCCACAATAACAACATGATGCCTGTCCTAGACTTCAAAGAACAAAGTTAAAGAGTTAAAGGATAAATGTTCATTCCCTTTCACTCACACTTGGTGCTAACTTTTGGGGTTTTATTTGGGATTTGTTCACTCAGTAAAGGCTGAACCGGGATGAAAAATGTGGTATTAACAGCGCATCACCACTAGGGTGCACTAGACAGGTTCAACAATTAAAAACTACAGTGGTAACTGTCAATACTGTTACATTTGTTCTAGGTAATAACAAATATGTATTTATATAATCCTTATATGATTAAAACGGTTAAAACCAAAGCTCAAAATTTCTGGTCCCTATGAAACAAGTATAAACCTAAGTGAACATGATATGACCTCAATATGATTTTTTTTTATAGTGCTGCTGATGTGATACAACTTGCTTTGAATATTTCTATATTGTGTAAATGTGTGAACTTTGGCAGCATTAACAAACTCATCTGTGAAAAACTTTATATATAAACATCCACCCACCCAAGTCATTATCTTCAACAAAGAACTGCACGGACATCATGACCTTCCCAGAGGGCTGCAGGTCTACCCAGAATTCTAATCGACCGTTGGCTTTTTTGCAGCGCTCCGCGAGGGCCGACACGCCCACTGTGGCCTCGGAGAGAGGCTCCTCAGCAGTCTTCATCAGAAGAACCTGGATCACACGACCTTCGTAAATATGAGCGTCAAAGGTGGACTTCCACGCTGGGTACATGGTAGGCTTCCTCTGGACGAGAGTCTTTCCCCGCTCTGGAACAAGAGAGAGAGAGAGAGAGAGAGAGAGAGAGAGAGAGAGAGAGAGAGAGAGAAAGAAAGAGAGAGATAGAGATAGAGATAGAGAGAGAGAGAGAGAGAGAGAGAGAGAGAGAGAGAGAGAGAGAGAGAGAGAGAGAGAGATTCTGTTTAATGGAGCTCTTTGGCTGGCCTTGTTATACATCTAACTTATTTTCATGAGTTAATTTTTAAATCCCTTAACAGACAAGCATCACAGGATTGTTCCTCTGGTTACATCACAAACAGAGAAGTCACTATTTTTGTCATGGTGTAAAATTTCCACCCTTTCTCTGCAAATCCTTTTTCGTTTGACTAAGGGTGAAGCACTAATTTTAATAAGATCATATTAGTGCTTCACAGTACTTATAACAATCCGGAGCATTATTATATAGGTAGCATTGTGTGTGTGTGTGTGTTTTACTCAGACATACTAACCTGTGCTGAGGGACTCCTTCATCTTGATGGCACAGAATGGGTCAGTGGTCGATGGAGGAAGATTTCCTAAACTAAACTCGTTGAAGGCGATCCGCAGGAACGGAGCCATGGTGAACTCACACCTGAAAGACAAACGGGAAACAGGCACAAAGATGAAACCTATTCACGAAGCTGTATGCAGTGCTGGATCTATGTACAGGAAATGTCTTAGGAGTTGCCACAGAGAAAGAAACTTCCACATTAAAACGTCCCACACAGTAACCGCTCGCACGACAGTGAAACACGATTTTTTTTCTTTCAATTCCTTCAAGCGACATAATAATGGCGGATTAGCTGTAAATGTGACGTGTTTTATTTAAGCTGGAAGGATCACCTGTGAAAAGTTTGTATGTAGATGCGTGATCAGAAGCTTGCTTTAAAAAAAAAAAAAAAAAAGGCAAAAACCTTTCTGTTGTTCTGGTTATCGCAGTCTTTCATCACTTCTTGTTCCCTTTTCTTTTGTGAAAAGAGAAATCTTACACATTTTCCTGTGTTTGCATCATTTTTATGCCCTTTTGTGTACCAAATTTCATTTAAAATACGCTTTCATATACTTCAACTTTATTTGATGTCAATTTCCAAACATAGCAAGTGCACTTGGACTGAACTGCATTCCTGATGGTGTTAAAGCTCAACAAAGCACAACTACACACATCCGGAAAAAAGCGCACACCGTCTCGCAAGAGATTCCATGGTTGAAGTGTGTCACAACTGGCCTTTACACCATTTCACAACATGACAGATTACAGTTAAGATATGCAACAAATATATCACAGAGGGACTTTACAGGGTAAAAACAAGGAAGCGGTCTGGAAGCTGTGACTTGTAACTGAAAATATAGGAAATCTACTGGAAATAAACTGGAAATCTATAAAACTGTTTATAGATTCTGATTCTTTTATGCAAACAGCTTCATATCCAATAGCAGGGCCTCCCATGATCCTCAATCAATGAGTGTGTTCCCTCAACTCAAACTGGCACAGACAATGGAAGACGAAGTTGATCTCAGGTCACTGGCACTTAATCTAGCGTACAAATTCAAATTATAGGTGCTGGAAGGAGCTGATCCCAGGTCAGCTCTAAAACTGAATAGCACAAAAACTGGCATAGATACTAGAAGAAACGTGATGAAACGTGATCCCAGATCAGATCAAGTGAAGTTTGAAAGCTCTGGAAGAAATTGATCTCGGCATGAACGCTGTCAGAAGCTGATCTCAGACCAGCTCACTAGTTCACTGGCATTTGAGTGGGGATGGAAACTGATCCCAGATCAGAATGTGGTCATAGTGTTGCTCTAAAACAACAAGACGGGGGTGTGAGAGCAGGGTTTTAGAACGTTGCTATAGTGAGGATTAGACGATGTCTGAGCTGCAGATTCCAGGCGGCATTTTTTGGCCAAACAGTTGGTTCCTGAGTAGCACAAACGATTTTCTTGCTTCTTATCACAAAATGGCTACAAGCTCAGTATCAAGCCTTTATAGAGGCTTTTAACTGAGTACATTTTTCTGAAGCAGATAAGCTAGAAGTTTTCCAAAGCAATGGTGCAGGCTAACGCTAGCTGATAAAGGCATTCTTACGCTGTAACAAGACATTGTGAGCAGCAGCCGGGCCTCTAAATGTTGGGAAGGGACACAAGAGTAAGGGGCCTGTAAAGAAGAACGGAACAAACCGGGTGGGCTGAGTGTTTCTCTATACCAGTGGGGCACTTATTAAGGGCAGCAATGAAATGTGGAGCAGGTGGAATGGGACTGAGTGGGATTGTGAGCTTCGAGAGGTGTTGAACACTCACGCTCACACATTGCGCACACAAAGCACGGGTTGTACACACTGACGTTTTAAAAACACATAAAACTCATCAAAGCTGACGTACTGAGAGAAAAATCATTTCAAGAATAGACCATGTACCACACACACACACACACAGACACACACTGCAGATGTTAAAAAAGACCCACTAGTTTCCGAGGAGAGAGAGAGATCGGAAAAAATTAGCACACACTGCAAAGGAAAGACAGCTAGACATCTAGAGATAGAGAGAGAGAGAGAGAGAGAGAGAGAGAGAGAGAGAGAGAGAGAGAGAGAGAGAGAGAGAGAGAGAGAGAGACAGAGAGAGAGAGACAGAGAGAGAGAGACAGAGAGAGAGAGACAGAGAGAGAGAGAGAGAGAGAGAGAGAGAGAGAGAGAGAGAGAGAGAGAGAGAGAGAGAGAGAGAGAGAGAGAGAGATTTTGCTTCTTGGATGCTCCACAACATTAAAAGCATCTAATTCAGCGATTGGTAATAAATATGTTTCCATCGTTAGTTTTTGCTATATTCAGGAGATGCGGCTGATCGTAATTTCAAATGGCTATGTCTTCAAATTCATCACTACAAAGCCGTGCGAATCCGGTGATGTTTTGTCCTCTATGGATAATGTGAAGCCAAAAAGATTACAAAACAAATGCTTCCCACATTAGACAGACAAATTATGCTAACAAAATCTCCTTAAGTATATCTAACTCATCTAATTCTCGCCTGTCGTGCCAAAGTGGGCGTGTGTGTGTGTGATTCGAGAGTGCTGAATCCTAAACAAGTCTCTAAAGCAAACAGTAGGAATAACAAAGCTACTCGAAAAAGCAAATAAACCTTGGACATTCAGCACAGGTGTAATTAACATTTCTGTCCAGTTACACGGGTGTACACTTTATCCACATGTGCACACATAGATATCCATTCAGAATTAATACACACATAGCTTGTCTGGATTGTTACTAGTTTACACACTGCGTGGCTGCTCGTCTGGTGTGTTTGTTCAGTCTTGGCAGAAGTTACCGAGAGACGACCTGCAAGCAGGACACACAGACGTGTGTGTATCTTAGATACCTCCTACTCTCTTCTTAACCTCGTCTCTGGATACACTAACACACACAGATGCTGTTGAAGAAGCACAGAAGTCAGCAGAGTACAGTCAGTGAGTAACAAGGTACTCGGGGGGGGGGGGGGGGGGATTTTTGGAGCATCGCCTCTGAATGAACAGTAGCAGGTGGTCCAAACACATCACATCACCAGTAACAAGCAACACAGCTGTAAGCACAGTCTCTGATCAAGGTAACAAGCCTGTGTGTGTGTGTGCGCGCGCGCGTGTGTGTGTGAGTTTCGTGTTCTGCATCCTTGAGTGGGTTTCGTGTATCTGACATGTTATTAGTCATTGTGAAATCAAGTAAATAAGGAATCAAATAGATGAGGAATCAAATAAGGTATCAAATCATGGCTCCCAGGTTATTTCATGTAGACAGTGATTAATTTGATATAAAAATAAGTTGACACTAAAACAAAGGAAAGAGAAAATTCTAAAAACAAACAAACAAACAAAAAACAAACAAACAGGATATTACGGCAGAATTTCATGACTAAAGAAGCGTTCTGAAATACATTACAATGCAATTACAAAGTATGATATTAGACCGGTGAAAATAATGTGAAATTGTGTTTCTGCTTTCTGTTCGTCCTGACGCTGGATGACGCAAGCAGAATAGTAATTTTATTTAGGTCGCCAAGAAACTGGATTTACGAACATACAGAATGACTGGTATGAAAAATAAAGCTGCTTGCTGTAGTCAGTCTGCTTGTGTTTATTTGTATCTCCACAGTTTTAAAACTGATGCAGGATTTCTCTGCTCTGATTAGCTGTTGGCTACGACATATACCCCTGAGTAATGTGGTAAGAAGCGAAGTAGGCCAACCTGTTTACCCTGCCTATGGTGAGTGTGACATTTAACCATAAGTCTTGGCATACTTTAACCAAAGGCAATATTGTCTTGTGTCAAAGTGCTTGTCAAAATCCAGACAGAACACCTAGATTAGCAGTCGTGTCCTTAGCTGTTTTTCTCTTTTCAAAAGGTCTTCTTGATTTGTTTAGAAGAATCGATATGACACAACATTATTAGAGAGGACAGTGGTTCGATATGCTGCATCAGTTTTGGTTCAATGCCAGCAAAAAATAAAAAAATAAAATAAAAAAACAGTGGATCAGATATTTGATAGGAAAAAACAAATGTGATTTGTAGAAATTTGAGATTAGAATAATATTTATTGGAATTGTTTATGTCTGTGTTGTATTTTTTGCTATGCATTTATTTAAGTGCTTTAGATTAAAAAAATAAAATAAAATAAAATCTATTAAAGTGTAGCTTTTAAAGTTCAAAAATATAATATGGACACATAACAGTGTGTTTAATTTAATTCTATCTTGTTATGCAGTACAGTTTTATGTTTGGATTTTAAGACAGATTTTAGGTGTAGATGCTTTTATCTTGCTACTTTTCCCTTCTGCACTTTTTTCTGAATCAGTGCTGGGTCATAAATATAAATTCCCCCTCCCCAATAATTTATAACATTGTCACACCATCAACTGCTAAGCAGACCCGAACGATGGGTGGAGCTTTGTTCGGATTTAAAACGTTGCAGGGAGGCAAATCTTCTGTGCGAAAGTGTAAGGCTGTCGAGCGACTGCTCCAGGAACATTTCCATCGGATTTGACTGCTTCGAGAAAGACTTTACATAGTAGTTTCAGTACTGTAAGTGTGGCTAAAGCCTCTTTTATGAGCTGTCTTTCTTTCATTCTCACTCAGATGTGTAAACTCAACTCGATGTATGCAAGTAAATGAAAGCACAAAGCGCCTATTGATACACCAGTTACAAAATACATTATGGTAAAATAAAAAAAAGAGAGAGAAAGAGAGTCAAAAGGGTTCAAGGTCAATAGTGAGGTCGGTGCCATGTGACACATTTCAGAAAGCAATTGATTTCTCTCCACCTTCAGGCGCAGAAACAGGAGCCGCTCTCTGTTACACATACCTACCTCACAGTGAGCAGAAAAAAATCCTCTATGTGTGTGTATATATATATATATGTATATAATAAAATAATAATAAAATAGGGTGCACTATGTATTCCAGAATCCCTGTTTGCACACGTGCATGGTGTGTGTGTGTGGGTGTGTATGTGTGTGTGTCTGTGTATGTGTACATGCAGGTGTGTGTTTGTGAACAGTACTAGGGTACAGTCAAACCTGCTGAGCTGCTCTCTCTGTTCCATTAACACACAAATAATGCACAAACAGGTCTGAAAACAGGTCTGCAGAGGTAAGTGAGTTCGTGTGTGTGTGTGTGTCAAGGACTAAGAGAAAAGAGTGAGACAAAAATATAACATTACAAAAGTGTTTTTGCTTGCATGAGACAGATGCGTGTTAAGAGTAATATAACACAAGCGTAACTCAAAACTCTGTGTATGTATGTGTGGTGTGTGTGTGTGTTGGCATGTCTCCCTAAAGGTGAAAAGCCTTTGCTCTTGCCTCTCAGTGCATTAAGCCTGGTGTCAATTTCTGCTTTGTACACACTTCACAAAGACTTCCTTATCCTCACCAGGCCGCCAACTGCGCTCATAGCACCTCCTGTCTGCCTGCCACCGTGTGTGTGTTTTTGAATAACAGTCTGCTCATGGTTATGGGTTAATATATTGCTATTGTCTGTGCGAGAGTTACACGGGGTCTGTGCGAGAGTTACACGAGGTCTGTGCGAGAGCTACACGAGGTCTGTGCGAAAGTTACACAAGGTCTGTGCGAGAGCTACAAGAGGTCTGTGCGAGAGCTAAGCCGAGCTCACACTGTGCAGTTTGGCCACAATTTGGTCGTCTTGGACAAATTTTGAAAATCCTAAAAGATTTCTAGAATCTTAGGGTAGATTCTATAGTCTTTGTTCGCTGGTTTGACCTGGTCACCGACAGCCAATTAATGGCTGTTGCGA
The DNA here is from genome assembly GCF_030014155.1 of Tachysurus vachellii. NCBI lineage: Eukaryota > Metazoa > Chordata > Actinopteri > Siluriformes > Bagridae > Tachysurus > Tachysurus vachellii. Next base: position 15,686,834 of record NC_083481.1, read on the forward strand.
TCAGTTTTTTCCTCCGATGAAGTTCTGGCAGTGTCAGAAGTTTTCAGACAATTACCTGCAGTGTGACATCTCCTACAATGAGTGTACCCCAAAACCAATAACCAATAGGAGCACAGAACCCAGCCATGAAAAACTTGACACAGATTGTTTTCATTTGCTGCTACTTGCCATGTTAATAAGACAGAATGTTTAAGAGCCACGAGTGCTAGCTGCTCTCTCATAGTTCTGACATAACTATTATGAGTGCTTGGAGTTACTTCAGATGTTGTCTAGATCAGCTGATCCTGTTCTGTGTCCTTTTAGTTGCACCTTAATGAATACAATAAACAATACATTGCCCTGTGATACACAGACTAATAATGCAAACAAGTGACAGGTAAAGAGAATGAATGAACACTACAGGCTGTTCTCTTTGGCAGAAGTAATAACAGGAACGAAAGAAACCACATGTTTGCAGCATCAATATGCTTGCATGTGAAAAGAGGATGAGCCATTGTGCATGTTAGAACAGAGCTCTGTGGTCAGGAGAGTAATACAGTGAGGCAGAGCATTCAAGGTCTTTAAAGCTGTTCTTTAAAGCAAACAAAGTATGGGGGTTCTCCATCCATGTCACATTCATTTAGGTCACAACGAGTAGTGTGAAATTACTTTTGTTGGTGGGGGTAAGAGAAATAACGAGCGTTGGAAAAATGAGTCAGAGTCAAACCAGCAGATTGCATTGAGGGATACAGCTACAGCTCACAAATGTTCTTTGCAGGAGCGCTGATCCGAAGCTGTAAATCCAGTGTGACCAGAATGAAAAGAATGACAAGAATGAAAGGAAATTATTTTACTGTAAACATGCAAATAAAAAAATCTTTTGTAGAGTGAAGTACGCAAAATATTTCTAGTGCATATATAAACTGGTCAGTGTTTCGCATCATCCAGAATGACTAAATAAGAAACAAACACTTCAGGAAAAAAGTCCTGAAGTTTACCACCACATTTGTTTTTATTATTACAGAAAGACAAGTCATATTTTTGATCTGTTCGTAGCTACATCAGTTGTAGAGTCGGTTCCAGTTCTAAGTTACAGTACATTAAAGCAGGTATAAAAAGTTGACTGGTGAAAAAGTAAAAGAAAAATCTTTACTTCTGTCTGTTACAAAGTGCTGACTTTGTATACTCTTTATAGAAAAGCGTACTATATCAACACTTCTAGGCTTTTTCTTGGTGAACGACACATTTATTTATTATTTATTTATTTATTTATTTACACAGGATTGTGTAGAGCGTAAATCAGATGCTAGCAACACTGTGGTATAATAATCATTATATATATATATATATTTTATATTTTTTAATTTTATATTTTTTAATTTTATAAAATTATTATATTATACCACAGTGTTGCTATGTTCTCCCATTTGATTTTTAACAACTGTTAATACATCTACTGGGTAAAAATTCCTGTATTTCAATGATTTCCCAGTGATGATAAATTTAAGGAATTAAAACCAACAATTTACCTTTCTAAAGTTTTTATTTGAATATAAACACCTGCTTTATTTGGCAGTTTCACTCAGCTTTTTTTTTCCCCATCTTAAAAGCCAAGCTAATAAATCAGATACCAGAGGTGGGAATAAGTCACACACGTGCAAGTCACAAGTAAGTCTCAAGTCATGAATGTCAAGTCAAAGTCAAGTCTCAAGTCTCAAATATGCGACTTAAATCTGACTCGAGTCAAGTCATATGACTCTACACTATCAAATAAATACATGTCTGTATTAACTACCTACAATGTTTTAGCTATAGATAAATCATAGATGATTCCTCGTGTGTGACGTAAGTAAGTTGTAAGTTTCCACAACAGGACAGGGAGCAATTAAATGATCAGGTGTAAAACAAGTTCAAGAGTCAAACGTTTCAGTATGTGGCTAAATCTGACCCTTTACAACAAGATGTGTGTACTGATTTGTCCCAGAACCTGATATATGTCATTTATGTAAGATCATCATTGTTAGTATGTATAATTTAACTCAAAATGGTGATACAGTGTACTTGGGGGATAAAAAAGGTTTACATTTTCATACCATTTAAAAGCTTTAAACAGACACGACACACACCTGCCCAGGTGAACTAGACCTAAAGCTACAAGTCTAGTTGTTCATAATGATCCACAATCCCAGTGCTACAGTGTTAATGTGACCTAGATGTGATTATGACCTGAGGCGACACGGTTCATTTAAAAAAAAAGGTGGCAACTCGATCTACTGTATAGCAAGAAATTAAACGCGAAAAATATGAAAATCAGTTCATGAATTGTGTCATTTAACTCATTTATTAATATATTTGACAACTTATCTGCAAGATGTTCTATAAATAAGTGTAAGAAAACGGATAAAATAGTGTCATCTGTGTACACCGAAACTCCCCTGAGTTCCACTCTCACTCCGCGGTTCCACCGACACTTAATCTAGAACGGTTCTCACTCACGGTTCATACATTCTCTGCATTTAAATACGTTTTACAGCCATTTTTATTGTCTTTCCTGCGGTTTTAAAGCTACAATAGATGAAACAACGCTCATGTTATCGTTACTTCCTGTCCAAAAAGTGCATTCTTTGTTAACCGGCGGTTTAACCGGAATTCATTACTTCAGTAAATGGGAGATTAACGACATTTCGTGTTAATAAATCAAGTAAAGTGAA